>NC_089731.1:5934021-6090108 GCF_035083965.1 Branchiostoma lanceolatum | reverse complement strand
TTTTCAACTTCCTGGACGATGATAAGAGGGGAGCTGAGTCCAATATCATAATCTATAATTTTCTGACAGCATAAAGAGTAGTTTGTGACAAGTTTGAATGACATTAATCCCGTGATTGTGTATTCAAAATCATTTGATGGACACGACGAAATCTTTTTCTGTTGTTCCTAAAAAGTTGTGTAATATTTTTCAACTTCTGTTTTAGTTTAGACAGTTAAGTTTTAGGGGGATATCATAGTCGATAATTTTCTGAAAACATTGACAGTAGTTTGTGACAAGTTTAGATGATATTAAGCCCACTGCATTCAATGTCATTTGATGGGCACAACACAAATCTTATTTAAAACAAATAATTCCTACGAGGTGCAGTTTGATAGGCAGTATGTTTATACTCTAGAGTTAGTTGTTTATACCAAGGGGGTTCTGTGATCAATTATATATTCATGATTATGCAGGCATGTCCACTTGTGAATTTGTGTCTTGCTTATCTCAGAATTGCAAATTGGGAGGGGGGTTGTCTAGTATGGCCTCACTTATTTGATAACTTGTTCAACATCAGTAAACTGCTGTAAATCCTCAAATATGCTCTGGTTTTCATGGTGACCACTCACTGAGAACCTATAACTTCAATATGTACATGTTCTGGCTTGTAATGTATTTCTACGGCAGTTTCAACTGTGAAAACAATTCACAGTAATGCCAATTGGCATGCTAATAAAAAAGATTGCTTTCAGCCCTTCAACTCATATTAATTGGGAAGCTGAATAAAATTTTTTTTCTGTCTTAGTTACTCTTACTACATATACAATGAAGGTCTATGCCAGTTCTCGGACAAAATAATCTGTTGAACAAGTTCTTGCCTAATTTACATATTGTTTTTGTTCTTGCTTGTCCAGGAAGGGGGGCAAGGCCCCAGGGGAGTAAACTAACAACTGCCACTGGGTCAGCAGGGCCAAAGTGAGTTGTCTCGAACTCAAGTGTCGTGTCACAAAAACTTGTGACCTGTGTGAGAAATATAAGAAACCATGCACTACCTCCAACTGTCCTACAACGACTCCCGCGAGTGGAGCGCTACCCCCACGCTGGACCCGGACTTTCCCGTGAACTGTTCGGAACATGGTGGCGTAGAGTGGATATGGCACACGTTCCATCAGTGCGTGGTTGGTCCAAAAGAATATTCAGGCTTCATCTTGGGCCTGGTGTCTATATTATGCTGGATTGTAGTCAGTCTACCGTAAGTATGAGGCAATTTTCTTGTTGTTTTTGTTTTCCTTGTTCTATAGATTTGTTGACATGTGTTTTGCTTCTGCAGTGATTGGTCCTCTCTCTGTTTATTAACATTTCAATGCTGCGATTCAATATATACCCAGTAGCATTAACAGGCTCTAGGTCTAACTTCTATGTTAACATTATATAAAGCCAAGCCAGTTTGATTGCTATTGTATGACTCGACTATGAGCCATGTTCTGCTTAACTCCCGTAAAGGTTGACCATGGTCTTGCCTTCATCGATCAGGTAAAGGAATACAGCAGGTCTAGTTTGATGATGGTGAACTAACAGTTGCAGCTAACAAGCTATATACAATCTAACCTAGAGTAGAGTGAGATAGTATTTTTTTATAATATAAGTTATAACCTCCTTGTTATAAAATTACACATCTAGTAGTACGCATACCTATGTCCTAGACAGCACTATGATTGAGCCAAGTGCATACTCCAATCTGTTGTTAATCAATGTTAATTAATGATAATGAGCTAAGTAGTTGACCACACAAAAGCTGTCTGTTTGGATAAAGTAGGATTCGTCTTGAACACATAAACCTGTATGTACAGTCTAGTCATATGATAAATATTTTTTCCAAATATTGCTAACATAGATGTAGCAATATATCACATGACACCATTCAACATGTTTCATACACTCATCCTAGTATTAAAATGCTTCCAGTAATTAATAGTATTAAAGAACAATCATGTAAATGTAAAAATATATATTCAGATAGCAGGTAACTTTCACCAAACAATATCATATTCATAGCGCCACAATTCTATGATTATAGTATGGATGTCTTTGGTATAAACAGTTAGGAATTCTTTTAAAAATGGGCTCTAGGAAAAAAGTTAGGATTTTGTTTTCCCACATCTGCTTGGAGACTTCTGACCAGTCACATGACTGTCATGTGACATTCCTGAGCCATGACCTACTTCCTAATGTTGTGACCTTCATGAACAGGTGGAACATAGATAACAGACTTGTATGAAATAAAACATAAAATTAAGTTGTGAACCTGTACAAGTGACCACCTGGCTAGTGTGACTTGACACATAAACTTGTAAAATATGTGGACGAATAGCTGTAGGTGTTGACATTTTATTCATTGTATTGAAATTGTTCTTAAAACTAGGCCAACAATGTTTATATAATCTGGTTGAAGATTAACTGTATATTTGATATGGCCTACACAACATATTGGACCCATATGCTTCATGTACAGTCACACAGTCCAGTTAATCATCTGTTATTCCTGTCTTGTGAACGTTGAACATGCTTGCAGTTCAGACCAAAAAAAAAAAAAATTAAAAGTATTAACAAAAAATTCCCCAATATGTTAGCAATGAACCAGGAAGGTTTAGATTAAAGATTTTGTACATTTTTTTAGGTCCTTTGTGTTTGCATTTTTTTTATCCCTTCCTTCCCTTTCTCTCACTATTTTTTTAGCCCAGCCTGACTTTTCTCATTTGACACTGGCTGTCATCATTGATATTTTTCTCTGAATTTTCCCTGTATCCAGCCTTTTCTTCACAAACCCTGAGAAAATAAAGCAGTCACATTTGTGTAAGCTTTCCCCTATGATGTAACAGATCTATGTTAATCCAATTTTTCTGCAGTCAACTGTACAAAGGTTGGAAGAACGGTAACGCTGACACGGCGCTGTCGCTGCCCTTCCTACTGCTGTGGCTGTTTGGGGACACGGCGAACCTCATCGGCTGCGTTCTCACTGGTCAACTTCCCATACAGGTCAGGTCCAGAATCAAACATTCGTTTAACTAGAACTAAGTAGAAGTAGAGGTGAATACTGGTTCAGGTGAATGAGGTCCAAGTGCAGGTTTAGGTCCAGAGATTCGGGTTCAAACTGTAAAACCTGTCTTCTCTGTCTCTATCTGAATCTATATAGCCAGTATAACTGCCCTTCGGCGTAACACACCAGCTTCAAAGGCAGCAGCTGGTTCTATTACACCGAACAACCTGTCACATCTAACCTCCGCATATCTAACTGTATACATTGTTTAAAGCTATCTAATGAGAATGTCTCTACAGTACTTCAGACGGTAACAGTTCCACTCTACGATAGTTTGATAGTTGATAAGTCTGTCATGACCAGTGGAAGAAGAGCTCTTTAGTTAGCTTAACTGGATCGATATCACTTTTACTAGAACAAACATATATGATATAGTTAATAATTTGGATTTAAGACATTGTGTATAGGGATTCTTAACCTTCTCCCTAGCTGCTGCCTAACTCTGTAACCAATAGGGAATGGGGTGCCAAGCGGCTACTTTAGAGTGCTAAAGGTTGATTTTTTTGTGTTTGTCCCGATATGAAGTGAGCAGGCATTAACACTGATGACATATTTCTTCACCCCTCCCCTACAGCTGTACACTGCGATATACTATGTCTTCATGGATTGCCTGATGATCACACAATGGTTCCACTGTCTTATCAAGAACAGGAGAAAAAGTAAGCCTTTGTTTGGTATTTTGTTGTTATATTTTTATTGCTATTCACATGTATTTGTTGCTATGGCAATACTGGACAGTGGAGCAACTGTGCAGTTTCTCAAAACTTAGAGTTTTAGAAACTTTTGATAAAAATTTTCCCTGTTTCCTCACAGATAATAGCTTAGCTGTTCCTGCGGGTGAAGATTTTACTGTCAACAACGGTGCTGTCCTCTCCTGCTGTCTGATGCTGTCCCTGAACAGCCTTGTCTTCAGCCTGTTTCCATGGCAACAGGATGTTGCCATGACAACCATCAAACACTCCTCAGGACGATCTCTTCTGAACCACCCTATCTTTCCTGTAAGTCTGGTCTTGTTCTTACACTTTTGTTATTGTGAAACAATAGACCAATACCATAGCCCCGCCCATCTCTGTCAAAACATAGACATGCAAAAGAAAAACATGAAAATGCAAATTTTTCACTGTATGCAGCCACTCCCTAATTGGTCCAACCGCTAATTGTCATGCTATCATCAGTTGAACTGCTGATTATGATGGACAAATCAGGATAGGTATATTCAGTACAATGATCTGTGCCATTGCCTGATAATAAGATGGCACAGATTTGAAACTTTCCTTTTATATGTAAAAGCCAAATTACTTTGATCAGCTTACAACTTGTTTTGTCCAAAATTTGTAGGTTTTGGAAGATACTTTTTTACAGTTGAAGTCATTTTTGCCAACTTGATGTCATAATTTCCACAACTTTATTTCTTTTTTTATCGCCCTTCAGACAGGGGTAAGTCCTTTTTTAAGATCAGTGTATGGTATTTTTGTAATTTTCTCATGGTATTTTTGTAATTTTCTCATGCATTTTTAAGATGGTGTCTTTTTCCCACAGGATGTGGAGAGCGATGTTGGCTACGCCATCGGCATTGTCTCTTCCATACTGTATCTTGGGTCTCGCATGCCGCAAATCTACAAAAATGTAAGTTGCATTCCTCATAACGCAACATGATTGATGTTAACACAAATATCTTCATCTTTAGATGTCTAAAAACACTTGAGCTATGTTTCGCTGAAATGCGAACAGCTGCATCTATTGGTGTTCCTAAGACGTCACGTGAAACGTTCCATAAGGTGTGATCTGTATAATTGTCTTTTCCCCCAGTGGAAGCGTAAGTCAACAGAAGGCCTGTCTATCGGCATATTCTCCCGTTTATGTTTATTTCTGTACCCCCAGTGGAAGCGTAAGTCGACAGAAGGCCTGTCTATCTGGATGTTCTCCTGTTTATGTTTATTTCTGTGCCCCCAGTGGAAGCGTAAGTCGACAGAAGGCCTATCTATCTGGATGTTCTCCCTGTTTCTGTTTGCTTCTTTCCCCCCAGTGGAAGCGTAAGTCAACAGAAGGCCTGTCTATCTGGATGTTCTCCTGTTTGTGTTTGCTTCTTTCCCCCCAGTGGAAGCGTAAGTCGACAGAAATCCTGTCTATCTGGATGTTCCCCTGTTTATGTTTGCTTCTTTCCCCCCAGTGGAAGCGTAAGTCGACAGAAATCCTGTCTATCTGGATGTTCTCCTGTTTATGTTTGTTTCTTTCCCCCCAGTGGAAGCGAAAGTCAACAGAAGGTCTGTCTATCTGGATGTTCTCCCTGTTTATGTTTCTTTCTGTACCCCCAGTGGAAGCGTAAGTCAACAGAAGGCCTGTCTATCTGGATGTTCTCCTGTTTATGTTTGCTTCTTTCCCCCCAGTGGAAGTGTAAGTCAACAGAAGGCCTGTCTATCTGGATGTTCTCCTGTTTATGTTTGCTTCTTTCCCCCCAGTGGAAGCGTAAGTCGACAGAAGGCCTGTCTATCTGGATGTTCTCCTGTTTATGTTTGCTTCTTTCCCCCCAGTGGAAGCGTAAGTCGACAGAAGGCTTGTCTATCTGGATGTTCTCCCTGTTTATGTTTGCTTCTTTCCCCCCAGTGGAAGCGTAAGTCGACAGAAGGCTTGTCTATCTGGATGTTCTCCCTGTTTATGTTTGCTTCTTTCCCCCCAGTGGAAGCGTAAGTCGACTGAAGGCCTGTCTATCTGGATGTTCTCGCTGGCCATCCTGGGGAACCTGCTGTACGGACTCCAGATCCTGCTGCAGAGCACCCAGGGGTACTTCATCATCCGCCACCTGCCCTGGCTCGTCGGCAGTCTCGGCACCATGACCTTCGACTCAACCGTATCCTTCATTAAACTGGGTTCCTTTATTCTATTCTCCAAGCAGAGGTTTGGGTCAGGGGTAGGAGTGTCCGGGAATTTCAAGTGCAGCGTTAACAATCACGGCCACCCTTAGCCCCAGACAGAAACCTGTGCTTGGAGAATACCTTCATTCGGCTGTCAATCCTTATCACCTCTGTGTACACTGATTTATTTTCAGTGTGCCTGTGTGTTTGATGTGGTGTGTTTTTCTAGTTATGTAGATACAGTTGAGTGACACTGACAGGAAGTGTGTGGAAAGATGATGTCACTGCAAAGGTCAGACTTGACTTTGGCAGAAAGTAGAGTTGTAAGGATAACTTTTAAGGAGGTAAGGAGGTGGTAGAATTAGAGGTACATGTATATCAGAAATGCCTGACATTTCAGGTCATGGGATTTTCTTTGGTTATAAAACATTCTTAAAATCTGTAAGAAACTGTTTGTATCTACAACGCCTTCTACGTTTCCCCGTCCTTGACTCTGTCCCAGTTATTTCTACAGTTCTTTATCTATGGTGCAGAAGAAGAGGAAGAGGAGAAGTCTGAAGACACAACCCCCATCCTGGAGTCTGCTGACGGGACCATCTTGGTGTGACGTCGTTTGTCTTAGAATCACAGTCAACAACTTAGAAAGAAGTTCTTGAAAATGCTGATAAAAAAATTACTGTTTCAAAAGTGCACATCAGTACCCAAGATAGGCCTATCCTAAAGCCCAACGTATATGTCTAAAGAAATGTGACATAAAAACATAGTCTATCATAGAAATGAAAAATTAGATGTAGCTTGTCTTCTATTGGCTGACCTAGTACTCATGTAATCATGATGGGAAGCTGTGATTGGTCTAGTAGTAAATAGATTTAGTCTATTGTAAAGAAAGGTGCTTGTGATGGGTAGAGTACATGTACATGTATCTCTATGAAGTGAAATGTATGTCAGGTACAGGGGTGAAATTTCAGACCCTGTGGGTCTTATTGGTCTGGATGCCATGGATTAAGCCCTAGATTTGGTTCTGAAAGCCGTAAAGTGCTTTAGAGAAGGTTAGTACTCAGTCAGTAATGAACTGTAGAAATATTGTGACTGATGTTCACCCCTATGTTGTGATAATAGGTTGTCAGTTGTATGTACTTCAATCAGGTGATTTTGAAGCTAGCTATAGCCTGGTATCCACCCTATTCTAGCTTCAGTTTGCTCCTCTGAAAGCCTCACTGCCAAATAGCACTAGTCTGGTACCTGTTAATAGAGGACCAAATGGTATCTAATTTTTGCATAAAATATATGATAGAGCTCTGATTGGCTCCGAGTCACATGGTCCTCTGTTATGGCTGGTACCAGGTCTTGAACAAGCTTGGAAGTTCATTGCCAGTCACACTGGTTATATAGATAATCGATGCCCAAAATAATCAATGATGTTATTGCCAAATGTTTGATATTCTCCCTGCTGCCTAACTTTGTAACCAATACAGAATGGGGTGCCAAACAGCTACTTCAGTGTGCTAAAGGTTAAATGGGAATGGGTGCCAGACTATTTGGCAGGGAAGCGATCAGAGGAGCTACAAATGTAAAGTAGGAGGGATACCAGGCTAGCTTCTAACACAAAAAGAGACCGTAACCTCAAATTAAGTTCAAAATACATGTATATGTAACAAGTACATGTTTCTATCTATACAAGCTCTGGGTGCTTAATGCTGCATGGTTTACTCTGTTTTATGTTGCACCAGATGCGCCAGCTTCCTTTTAGTCTGTCAAAAAGCTTTCGCTTTATTTTAAAGCTTTTTAGCTTGTTCCAAAGAAATGCATAGTATCTATTCCATGTGTAGAAGTGTCTATTTTGTTAAAAGTTGAAGTTCAAACGCACAAGTACGTCACAAAGTAAGCACATGAAGTTATTAGGATTTTACTTCAGGAAAAGTGATGTATTCTCCTCTTGCATAGTCTTTGCAACATTGTGACGGGAATTGACAGAATTGTCAAAATCTTGGAGGCTATTCTATGTTGTCTTTACCGAATTCACTTTCCCAAAGAACAAATAATAGTAAAGTTGTACACATATTCCTAGGATTATTCACTGAACTATGGAAGTTAAGTTAAAATCCTTCCCGCACTGTTAAGTGGCTAAGGCAGGGCCCTTTCTACAGCACTTGAGCCACAAAGTTGTGCAAGCAGGGGACCAGTACATTTTACTTGGGTGTTGTATAATGTAAAATTATAGATAATTGTGTTAACCAATTAAAACCAAAGTTGGTGGAAAGGTTTTTGTTTCACGATGATGGCATAAAATCAATAGATTGATGGTAAACAAAAATACTGTTTGTGAACAGAAATACAGCACAAGTGCTTTTATTAGTTTAGACTAGACATGTGAAAGGATCGTTATGTATCTTGACCCATATATTATTCTTTGCGAACATGTGCAATGTTGAATGGACGGGCATACCAGTATATCGTCCCTTTAAACACTTTTGGTGAGATGATGATATTCTAATTTCTAGCATCATCATCATAATATCTTGTCGCTCCAGTTCTGGATCCATGTTCTAGCATGCTAATGAATAATCAACATGTTTTTAAGATCAGAATGTTAATATTAGATTTACAGTGGTTAAGAATTTTGAAATGTAGAAGGACCAAAAAAAGCACAAGTGTTGCCAAAGTTGCAAGTATGAAATTGTAATGTAATGGAATAAATGGAGAGAGAGAAGGATGTCAACTAGACATTGATAGCACTAAAAGAGTAAAATGGATGAAATGAAGTTGTGTTATAACTGGGTGATTCCATTGCTGATGGTAAACATGCTGTAATTTAGTGGTGTTACAAATATTAGTGCCTCGAACCAGCCTATGGAAGACTAGCATAATTGTGCTTTTGGATAGTCTTCTGAATGGACATAGTTTGTAAATCATATGTGATCATTTTTTCAATGTTTAAGGGCAAAATCAGGAAACAACTGTTGAAAGCTGGGTGCAATGTTTACAAACTGGATGTATTTATGTAACTAGCATACTATATATGGACAGACAGTTCAAACATATGTTGAATAGGGGAAGTAAAGAAACGAGATGGGATCTTCTCCAACTAGTCATTTATTTCCCTATCACTGTTTTGACCAGGAAATACTTGCCAATATGAATGTACTTGATGTCAATATAGAACTTGCAGGGAAACTAATGTGAGGATATGCAATGTTCTAAGATTGTTTCGTACAGCATAGTTAGGAGAACGAAATAGTCAAATAAGCTGGTTCACTATTTGAACTGTGCATACACTGTGATGCACTTAATGTCAAAGTTGAAGGACACTGAGACATAAACAGAACATGTCTGTTGCATGACTTGGAGAAGAACTGTTTACAACTTTGACCTTTTGCATGTGCATTTTAAACCATGAACCACAGACATGCAATACTGTACAAGTACAGAACTCTCGAAAATAAATACATATACTCGATGGGAAAAATCACTGTGCCATGTTTAATTTTTTTCAAAATCCTCAAAATGAAATACTAGATTTTTTACATCAATACAGATCCATCCTTTGAAATAAAAAGAGAACTTGTATATTCCTTAGCGGAATCAAGTTTCAAGATGTTTGCCCAATATCGCAAGGAAGACATCCCCCCCTCTACTTCATAGATGTAAAGGACCTTGAAGTTGATGGCAGGCCGACTTGGTTTTTCTCTTTCTGTTTCCGCTTGGCTTCCCTCTTAATTCTCCTGTTTTCCTCCATCTTTCTGTCCACACACCTGATGACACACAGCATGATGATGGCCAGGAGGAGGATCATAGTACCGATCAGGATCGCAGGGACCTCGTACTCAGCACGTTTAGCCGTCTGGAGTAGCTTCCCTTCATCCTGTAGGACTTCTGCAAGACATGGGTAGTTTTAACTCAGGCAGGGAGTTTCACCTTATGTGTGTGCACAGGTGTGTGTGTATGTGTATATGCATATATGTGTACGAATGTGTAATATAACAAGATGTGTATTGATGTATGTGTGCAATGATGTGTGTGATATGTTTCGATGCTGTGTACATGTATATGTGTGGTACTGTGTATGCTCTTTGGTGTGTGAGTATGGATGTGATATGTGTGTACATCTGTTTGTACTCCATTATAGGTATGTAAGACAAGGTGAAAAGCTTTAAATCAATGACATTATTCGGCCCTTTGGCTACTTTTCAACAAAGTTGAGCTCATATTGAGTTACCCAGGGATTCACAAGTTTGTTGCAATTTCTTGCCCAAAGGTTAATTGCAAGAAACAGGACAAAGATGAACAAGCAATGAAGAGCAATATCACATGACACGCTCTATCCTAACTCTGAACTTTGACTCCCAGTGGAAGAAGAAAGATGCTACTTTTTCTGTAATATGAGATATGTGTGTTTAAAGGCCTGCTTCTTTTGTGGTCATAGAAAGGACAGTTTGATATTAAATACATCATAAAAACTGGGGGGAACTATGTCTTAGAAAGTGGGCCTAGATTCTACTCCAAAATCATTCTATAATTTGGACAGGGGAAATAATTATGCTTGAATCTTGCAGAGTGAGAACAAAATGTTCAGGTGTTTATGACATGCGTACCTTCCACCATCGTCTTCAGATACGTGAACATTTTCTTCTGCTCACACAAGGTGTCGTAACATGGGACCTCGGTTGTTGGTTTGACAGCGCTCACATCTGCAACAGCACATATAGACAACTGTCAGAGTCCGTATACCTACGAGTCCGTATAAGTTCTGTATCAATTTTTTTAATGAAAGGACATACCTTGCTTTAAAGTATTTTTCTACATGGATTGATGTGGAATATTCTCTGACTGTTTAGTAACTATAGAATCTGTGGATGTATTTCAAATTTGCAGAATAACACAATAAGATAATTGATACGGATATCAATATAGACTTGATATATGCTAGTGTGACAGCCCCCTAAGGAAATTGAGCTTCTTACTAATAGACAACTTAGCAACCCTTATGATAAATCCATATGCTGCCTTGCACAAAAAGATGGTACGAAAAGTTTGGTAACTGTATACAGTATATGTGTTTCAGAAGAGATAAAGAAGTAGAAAAACAGCTGGGCCACATTTTGTTATGAAAAGTTAGATACATAAATGTGATACAGAAAAGAACCGAAACATTCTGAAAACTATAAAATAAGTAGGTATATTTATCCGGCCATTTTTTTAATGTGAAGGGATCCATTCATGTACATATTGGAAACAAAGTACAATATGTTATCTTTAATCGTTATCTTTAAAGCAGTGTGCTTTCCTAATGTAGTTAGTATATAATAGACATCAACGTATGCTAATCATAACTTTCCTCCGAAACTAACGTATCATGTTAAGGAATTTTAGTGGAGATTCAAACCAAATTCATAGTCTCAAAATCTCAAATCTTGAGCTCAAAAGTGCCTGAACTACCTACCACAATCCGCCAGGTGGCACTTCTGCTGCGAGAGTTCGGACGTTCCCGCGCACTTCCCTCCGGAGCAGGTCCGGATCCGGACGGCTGTTCCGGCACCGCACGTCTTGGAGCATGCGCCCCACGAACCCCACGTGGTCCACTCCTCCAACTCTCCACCCAGTTGTTGTTGTTGTTGTTGTTGATAGTGTCCCCCATACGCGGCTGGGAAATAAAACAAGACGCTGTGACCTGTTGGACTCTGTGAGGGCGAGGAGCGAACGATTTTAGCCTCCAACAGGCCTTTCAACAGGTGCATGGATAGTAGAATTCGGCAAAAATTGAATAATTGGCCAGGAGAGTCTGTCTTGGTCCGAGGGAAGGTTGTCAGCTCCCCCTCTAACTACGCCTGGTCAATGAAATCTGTACCTCGCCTAATGTGAACTGGGAGTTGTCTGCTACAAAGACGTACGATATACAAATCAAACACCACGAAAGTGCATGAAAAAACAAACCGGAATCAATGTCTGATTGGACATTCCATTTTCCAGGTGGGGATGTAGCTCAGAGGTAGAGCGCTCGCTTCGCATGTGAGAGGCCCCGGGTTCAATCCCCGGCATCTCCAAATCTTCTTTTTGTGTTCATCGAAAACGAAGGACAGAAAAGATCTTAGTCAATTGTCTATTCATTTGTTCGGTAGCAGCAATTTGTTTCCGAAACGCTTTATAATTAGTTTTCGGATCGCGGCTTGCTTTATTGCAGTTCCACCTCATTTTTGGCAGCAGCGTTGGTTACGCTATTTTCAGACTAGGAGTCATATGGTTCAATACATAAATACATAGGATGAATGGCGTTCAACCGATCATTTTGGCTTTCCCTAAAGCAAGGAGCTCGTGGTTTTATAGCCTCTGTAACATAAACACCTTGTGTATCGCTCGGCTGTCTCATACTGGCTCAATAAATGTAGCTACTCTCTCCAAGTTGCAAGTGATGCTGTACGCATGCGTGAGAAAACAAGCGCACTGCAACTGTTGTTGGCAAGTAAAATTGTAAAGGTGACTTCATGTACCTTCACTTTGAAACTTTGAAGTAATGGCGGCGGCTCGATTTGTAATTATAATAGTAGCCACCGGCTGGTTGGGCAGCCCTGAGACAGGAATGGTAGTTTGTCCTTCCCAATAATAGATGGTCCATCAGTTTCGATGATGGCAAAAAGAAGATTTGGAGATGCCGGGGATTGAACCCGGGGCCTCTCACATGCGAAGCGAGCGCTCTACCTCTGAGCTACATCCCCACCTGAAGAAAAACAGCCGCCATAAACAGATACGTGTACTCGATGTTTCCTCTGGCTTTTCTTTCACACCTTTGCTATGGCGTTTGTATACGCCGTATTTAAGTGGTACGCATGGTTTGTCTGTTCACCTTATAGGTGAGACACAAAAATACATTGCTTGCTACAGATTAGAATTGAGATACATGATCGCTACCTGATATCTCCAATTGTCAAGAATGTTGAATAGAACACTCTATATTTTCCCACAATTTTCATGTATCAATTTCCGACAATTATTCCCCACAACTTACTTTTCATCTTAGTCAGAAGCGCTTCTAGATCCGCTTGCTCACGTGACTCCTGCGTCACTGATGATGTCGGTCCTTGGTACCCGCCTCCCAGTCCTCCTCTCTTAGTCTTCCTTCTGTGATGATGTTTTGAATGCCCACGTGACGTCGGCTCTGCTTTGTCATAACTCGCCAGTTTGTCGTTACTAGCAGCAACTTCTACAGTGTTTATGATGTTGTGCTTGTTCTCCGTCTTGTGCTTGTCAGTATGGGGGGTCAAGTCATTGTTGTCTGCAAAAGAAGATGTCCTAGTGATGTTGTGAAATCAGGCTATCCTTCGTACACATAAAATGATTACGTCAACAATTTATTGCAAAGACGTGAGCAATGAGTCAAAGGTTGTTGAAAGTCCCCGGGCCCCTCGTCTGTGTCCAGGCAAGTATGTAAGTCTCTATCAGACTAGTAGTAAAAGTAGTAAAATTTGTCCGTAATAATTTGACTGAGGAGGCAGCTGGCTATAGAAGTACAATGTACCAGTAAAACATGATGTAGAGCAAATTATTCACTCTATTTGGTCAATTTTGTTTTTGTTTCAGCCACTAAAGGAGTACTAATCTGGTAGAAACTACCAGAGGGCGGGGACGGGGGACGATGTGAACTTCCAACCATCGTTGACCCAGTGCTCATGTTAGGTCACGTGCTCTGAGCAATCGGGTTGACAGTCATCCTGAAGAAGACCAGAGTCCATTCTCCTGTGTTGAACTTGACTCTTCAGTAATGTTATATACCGACACAAGGTGAACTTCCATATGCTGAGAATATGCTTGGAGATAATTATAAGCCTGGAGATAAGCCTTGCCATACTGACCATTGTTCTGACACGACTGCGTGTTGCACAGTTTCCTCTGCACGCGGGACTCCTCCAGCACACCGTGCTGCCGGCACCCCTGCAGGCAGACCCGCCGCCGGTACGTCAGACCCGCGCCGCACGGTTGGCTGCAGTTAGTCCACGATGTCCACGACGACCACATAGTCTTCATCTTCTTAGCTTCATTTTCTGAACGTTTAGAAAGTAGGAAATCAGACTGATTCCACTCTCCAAGCAGAGGTTGAACCGGCAACGTTCAGAAAAAGGGGAAGTCAAAAGAAGGCAATACTCTCCCCATGCCTATGCATCCAACCCGTTTGTTAGAGAGTAGCTGGATCCGTAATGTAACTGAAGATCATATAACCGCCAGAACAGAAAGTTATTATTGCGTTTGTAGGCTGTAGCTAGCCTTGATTTGACTTAACGTACCCGACTTATCCTCATATTGGATTGTTTTGGCAACGCGACTTTGATATCTTTATATGTTAGCATTAAAAGAGAATAAAAGGAAATTTGAGGTATGATTTTTATTCATCTGATATTGAAACATATTGGAAGAGAGGTTGATTGCCATCGACATGCTTGTACCTTCAGCAGGACAGTGGCCGGCGAAGCTGCATTCCTCGGTGTTTGTGTCGGGTCCCTCACACTGCCCAGCCCCAGTAGAACACACACGGGTACGAATCCTGCTACCGGACCCACAGGTCACGCTACAGTCGCCCCAGGCTCCCCACTCTTCCCACTGACCAAGACACGCCTCCTGGTGGCACGGTGCGCTCTGTAGCAACCCCTGGCGGGACTGGTGGGCTCTGCAGTCCGAGCCATGGCACTGTCGAGACCGCGTCCTCACGCCCTCGCCGCACGTCTGGGAACACGCCGACCACGAGGACCACTTTCTCCGCCCGGTTTCTGGAAAGTATATGACTAAAATTAATCTCTAAGCAGATGTGGTATATGTACATTGGAGGTTGCCTATCATTATCATCAAGAAACGAACTAACACTGACAAACAGATAAACTTTAGTGCAACGTACGGAGACAACATTTATCTGAATTCTACAAAAGTAAATAAGTATGTCAATGGTAATAGAATATAAAGGCATAAAGCAACTAAACGATGCCAAATCGAACACTCGAAAAGGTGAGAAGTCCATACCTTCTACAGCCAGGACATATCTAGAGTTGAACTGCAAAACCACCAGCAACACGACCGCGATTGTTCTTAGGTAAAGTTTCATAGTAACTGTGTTACATGTGAAACTCCACTCTGGCATTGTCATCTCACGTGCACATATGGTCTCAAGCGGTAGTCAAGGGAACAGCAGGCGTTCTGGAATCACATTCGGTCAATGACGTTCCATCTGGAGATTCAAACGGCTGTGGCGTAACAGAGCTGCGATACGGTAGTTACAGCAATTGTTGAACGCAACGAAAACGGAGAATTGATTACGTAGGATATTTCCCACCTTGGACACCGGACCGAAACTTGAACTTACCGACAAGAACTACCTGACAAAAATTCGTCACTTCCAAATGACTGGGCTTGTTTCTGGCGATGCCTCGTTCGAGAACCGTTTATCGAACAGAATGCTTCCATTGCGTTTCCTAGCAACGACTTGTTTACCATAGCAACAACATTTCCTGTCTGAAATCGACCGCTACGACTCAACCAATAGCGACAAATGGGAAGTACTGACGGAAGATGCACTTTTTGACGGTGGTGTACGTTTTACTTTTCTCCGTCGGTGCATCGGTGAGCCTAAAGAATGGTAAGTTCGTTTGAAAATTGTTTTTGTTTGACGCTCCTTTCTGTTTGGGTGTAGTAGAACAAGGGGATGTCGGGACGGCAGCGGTTGTTGATTGTTTATTGTTGGTTGAGGCCTTGTGACGTTTTGTTGTTTCTAGTTACGCTTGAATCTAGAAATAATTTGTACTTCGTTGTGAAACTGGACACGTATTTTGATCCAAGTCAGCTCATTGAATATCTGTTCTTCAATGACGTTCCTAGCGTACATGTAGGTAAAGTTATATAAGTTACAGCTTCAATGTATTGGGGAAATGTTTTTTAGTCTCTTCGACAAGTAAAGGAACGTTTTCCAAACGCCTCGCACCGCGTTGTTTCGCCGGGCGAGTGTGTACTTATTTTCAACTCTAAGGACATGTATTGTACACTGACACAGACCCCTATGCGGAGCGATGCCGAGGCCAGGGACTGGTGTGTCACGAGTCGGCGGTGTGCGTGCGGGACCAGGTCTTCCCGGCCGGCATGGAGCAGTCGTACTACTGCCGCTGTCTGCCGGGCTGGGAGGGCGACGGCATCAACAACTGTGTAGGTACGTGCAGATAGGCCTCATTTACAACAACTGTGTGGGCACGCGCTGATAGGCGTGAGTTACAACAACTGTGTAGGTACGTGCAGATAAGCGTCAGTTACAACAACTGTGTAGGTACGTGCCGTTAGCCATGAGTTACAACAACTATGTATGTACATATATAGGCGTTATTTACAACAACTGCGTACTAGGTACATGCATATAAGCCTTAGTGACAACTGTGTAGGTACGTGCCGATAGCCGTGAGTTACAACAACTGTGTATGTACGTGCCTATATAGGCGTTATTTACAACAACTGCGTACTAGGTACATGCATATAGGCCTTTGTCACAACCGTGTAGGTGCGTACCGATAGAAGTGAGTTCCAACAACTGTATGGGTACCGGTACTAGTCGAAAGGCACCAGTTAATTCCAACAACTGTGTAGGTAATTACGTGCAAACATTTCTTTCTGAATGTTTCCTTGTCATTTGTATCCTTTAGCGCCAGCGATTTTCCTGTCTGTTGCGAACCCAAGCAGATGTGACGAGACGGGGGCTCAGTCATGTTTCATCACCAAACTACCCGGACAGGAGGTGCAGTTCCAAGTCAAATCGCTAGGAGTGCCAAACGTGCCCGTCCAATGGTTTAAGTATTACGTGGGAGAACCTCCAAATTTCAAAAGGTACGCATTTCATTTTTTTTTTAGTTTAGCAGTAAAGAACCCATTTCAGAACGTTTTATCTCGTATTGAAGTAAGATATAACACTTTCAGCACCAAGGAAAGCACCCATTCTGTGCGGTCTATTATATATGGTTTTGTTACAGAGAGAAAACACAAGAATACCACATCGTGCGACTACATTTCAAGGGCTATGGAGAGCACTCATCCCATGCAATCCATGTAGTATATCAAGTACGGTTTTACGTAGTTACAAAAAGAAAAGTCAGACTGACACATCCTGCTATAAAACTTTCAGCACTAGGGAGAACACGCATTCCACGTAAAATATCAAATATAGTTTTCTATAGAAGTTATCGAGGAAAAACTCAAACTTACACATCATGCGGTAACAGCTTCAGTTCTTAAGACAGCACTCATTTCATTCAGTCTATCCAGCGCTGGTCACCTCTGGAAATTTGAAAAAAAAAGAACAGAAACGAATTACTTCATAAAAATCAACAATGACCAGTATCCTCGTTTTCTTCCCTGCTAGTTATCGCCAGCTGCTGACACCTCCAAAGAAAGAAGAAGCAGAAGACCGCCCTATCCCAGAAGGCGGAACACTCACCATCCCTCACATAGAAGAGGACGATTTTTATGAAACTTTATACTGGGCAGAAGTACTGCCGGCTGAGCAGAGTACGGTGGGAACGAGACCGGTGGTAGCCTTTGATCTCGCCGAAGAAGAGCGACTGAATCCCTCTCCTACTCGGGTTTATTTTGGGCTGGAGACAAAGCCAATAGGTATGGACTAAATCCGCTGTAAGATCGTAAAACGCCTAGTTAATAGATTGTTGTTGGTTATAATGCTTCTGTATAAACAAGAATAGCGTTCGTATCTTGGTTTTAGACCCCTACCCAGCAAATTCACTTTGATTTCGGATAAGAGACTAACAATTAAAACCAAAAGGGATAAGAAGGAGATGGGTCTTTTTAGATCATCGATAAAAAACAATTATTACAAAACAAACAAAATACACAAGAAAGCTTGATAGGAAAAAGACAGTCAAGTTCTATAGAACGTCATTCTTTAAACAATGGTCACCTTTCTGGTAGCCACGAAACATTGTTCTACAACATTTCCGCCCAGGCTTCGTGGTTAGTAATAAACATTACACTTCATGAGTACTGAAGATTGGGCGATTACTGCTGCTGGTGAGGCAAACATGTCTGAGTTTGCTAGTAAATGTTGTTTTCTACCTTCTTATCTATTTTTCACCTTATGATTAGTTGCTGGGAAGTTTTTGCCCGGAGACTCCATGGTTATAAGACTACAGGACCACATACTTAAACCACAAAAACTTCACAAGGTCCGGTGGAAGAAAGAAGGAGAGTTAAAACCCTTCATCATGCAAGACGAGCATCTCCTGGGTATGTTATTTACTGTCTCGCGAAATCAAAAATACTCTGTCTCTCAAAATACAAATCATAAAGGTGTTTTTATTTAAGAAAATGTATATTTAGTAATTCAGAACAAAGCAAATATGGATTTCTTATTTTGCTTATTACCTCCGTCAAATATATTTTTCCGCCATCGCCAACATCTGAATCGTTTGTGGGTTGGCTATCTTGATAATGTCATGGATTCTGTCTCAGTGATATTTTAGTGAACTTTAGTCTAAAGAACAAGAGCTTACATACCCGAGGACAAAGCTGGTTTAGGACGATGGAGTTATACACTGTTTCTGTAGACTACTAACTGATGTTGTTATGTAATGTCTTTTTGTATCCAGAAACTACAGGTCCCACCCTATCCTTGAATCATATAAAGGATAGCGACTTCGGCGTGTACCGGGCAGAGCTGTTCGGGAGGAAGGAAGGGATACCTGGCATGGAGCTGATAGCAACAAGACGCTTCAACGTGACGAAAGGTAAGTTTTAGGGCAGATGCAGAAAACAAATAAAAATGGTTCTGTGAGCGTCGGTTTGAATTACTTGTTTTATCACTGACAAGACGAAGTATTAAGTCTTTGAGTCATGTAACGTTACCGAATGAGTAAAAAAATACTTCAAAACAAAAGCACAAGCTACCCCCTCCCCCTCTCTTACTCTAACTTACTATCTTTCCCTTGCAGATATTAGCAAAACCTGTAACGGTACCCGGAGTAGAGGTCACTGCAAATGTAACCCGGGTTTCCTTGGTAACGGCGAACACTGCGCGGACATTGACGAGTGCTCGGCGGAGTTAGCCCACTGCCTGCCCGAAGCCTCGTGCCGTAACACGGAGGGCTCGTACCGGTGTGAGTGTCCCACGGGGTACAGGGGCGACGGACGGACACGCTGTGAAGGTGACCTTTTGTTTATCATTACTCCGTCAAATTTGTTATTTTATTTCTATCATTTGTTAGATGGTTTGTGAGCAAGTTAACTAAAACATGCGTGTTTAGGCCGTCATGCACGGAAGGAAAAAGTTATTAAGGTTTGGGTAAGACTTCATATTTCAGATGATAAGTTAGACCCTATCACAGAAAGATGGGTGGGGAGTATTG
The DNA here is from genome assembly GCF_035083965.1 of Branchiostoma lanceolatum. Lineage (NCBI taxonomy): Eukaryota > Metazoa > Chordata > Leptocardii > Amphioxiformes > Branchiostomatidae > Branchiostoma > Branchiostoma lanceolatum. Next base: position 6,070,807 of record NC_089731.1, on the reverse strand, counting down.
TCAAACGCTTCTGTTTTTCAAATCATGTTCAATCTGAAGTAATGTTTGCATCATCGTACGCACAAAACATAACTGTGACGTCACAGGGGAACGTGTGTAATGACGGTCAACAATCAATCGCGTTCTGAGAACGTACTCAGTTATGACGTAACTATCACATTCCCCGGACCCCCTGTGACGCAGGCAGTGTATGTGGCCGTGGGTCTACTGATCGATGTCAAGTTGTCAACATTAATTCAGGCAGATAGCGACTTTGGAATATTTCAACATGGATGAATGAAGCAGGGGTTGTTATTGTTGTTGTTTACCTCCTAGATGTTGACGAGTGCGTGAAGGAAGATGACATAACCAGTTGCCATGACGACGCGGAGTGCGTCAACACGCTGGGGTCGTACCTGTGCGAGTGCAAAGCCGGGTACATGGGAGACGGCACGGACTGTTTGGGTGAGAAATGACTCGTAGAATAATTAATGAGGAACAATAATAATAAAGTTGTTTGGATGTGCATTGTTTAGCCGGTATAACCGCCCTTTGACGTAACAGAGAAGCGTACGGGAAAAAAAGAAAACAAAAAAACAGAAACTACTCGGGAGGACTTCGCCATGCGTCCGTACAGGTTGGACATGTTAGGGAATGGATGGCATTTCAGCACCTAGAACAGGTCCGTATGAAACCACACATTTGGCCTTTGGGAGATAACGGGACAACTGATGCTGCATTAGCATCTCTTTAGATTCACCGTTTCTGTTAAGGTGGCGGTCTTAGGATACACTACGGAATTTTGAGAGTTGACGTTACGACTGTAACGTTACGTTACGAGAGTGATGTAACTGTTTTTATGATTCTCCTAGCCATAAGCGCGTGGACGCCGTGGTCGCCCTGGTCCCAGTGTACGGAGACGTGCGGCCACCCTGCCAACACACGGGTCCGGGTCTGTACCCACCCCGAGAGCGGCATGAGGTGCGACGGGCCCTCCGTGGAACAGGGCACCTGTACGGGGCTCCCGCCATGTCCAGGTGGGCTTTACAATTTTATTTTTTCTATATGTGCGTGTTGTGAAATAAACAAAAGGAAATAATTAAAACTATAGGACCTCATGATTTCGCCATTGGCAAACAATTGTTGTCCCATGCGCAACAACGATAGGGTATCGCATAATTTACGTTCATCAATTAAGGAAGATGTGACCAGATTTTCTGATTTATGTCTCTGTCCTTTTTTGTCTGAATTGACGTAGGTGTGACAGTAAACACAAATAGTTGGAAAACTTGGATTTACACCCCGTTCATACTAGGCTTAGCGTATCCGGACATATTCGGATCAGCGAAGCCTAGTATGAACGGGGTTTTAGTCGATCCTTGATTTTGTCAATTCTTTCTGTTCAAAGCTGTAATCCGTTATCGACATTCTAATAAGTGATCTATATAAATCAGTTTTTAATTGATTGATTGATTGATTAATGCTGTTTTCACAGTGGACGGTAGGTGGACGGTGTGGTCTCCCTGGGCGCCCTGCACGGCGCTCTGCGGGGGCACCAAGCAGCGGGCCCGCACGTGTGACAACCCCGCCCCGGCACACGGCGGCCGGTACTGCCAGGGGGACGTCTACCAGAGGGAGCAGTGTCAGCCCGGGCCGGCATGTGCAGGTAAGGGCCGGGGCACATTCACCGGGCTTTACCACGGCAAATTGAGTAGCCTCTGTTACAGACTCCTTCCGGATGGCCAGCAACGAGAAAAAATGTAAATGAAAACGGTAACTTAACAAAGGAAACAGCCGAAAGGAGTCTGCAACAGAGCCTAAAATTGAGGCCGATTTTGGGAACAATCGACGTGAATGTGTCATGCAAAATTCGGCTGCCTTGTAACGGAAAACGTTGTGGCAGATTCTTGTCTTGTTCCTGTCTTGACCAAAAAGTGGTCAGGTCGGCCAGGTGGTCCTTAATATGTAGAGGTAGTCATGATCACTTAAAGATCCGATGGTCATTATGTATAGTAGAGGTGGTCTCTTCACAGGTTTGACTGTCTCTAATTTGAATAAGTGTATAATATGGTCATCTTTCCATGAACGGCAGTTGATGGGGGCTGGACACCGTGGGCTACTTGGTCAGCTTGTTCAGTGACGTGTTCAGTGGGAAGGAGAGTACGGACCCGGTCGTGCACCAACCCCACACCTCGGTACGGCGGGCGGTACTGCGCAGGCGGCGACGCACAGCAGGAGAAGTGCGGGGAACACAACCCAGAGTGCTATGGTAAGTAGTACAGTCAAACCCGTTAGGTCAATGCTTAGAAGTGGCCACCTACGGCCTTGCATTGAGCGAGATCGTAAAAATAATCTCGTCAGGCAACCATCCCCAGTCACAGGCCACATTAAAACAATCCCGTCCATTTTTGCATATTAGTTAACCCCACACTATCCTCATCAAGCACCTGTTCTCAGCTACAATTTTTCTTCAGTCCCTTGAGTGGTTGCTGAATCCAGGTTTGACTGTACCTCCATCTTCTAGTTCTGTATATCAGGCAATACTTGGTGAAAATGACATGCAACAGTGGTCAGTATAGACAGGATTCTCAATGCTTGAGTCAATAGCTGGCAGATATAATCAAAGAAAATCTAAGGGACCACCAAAAAGTGGCAAATTCAACCATTTTCCCTCCAGACGCAGTCTGGGGTGGAGTGAGTGTAGTTACATGAGTGGCCTGTAAACCAGTTTTTATGTACTGCTTCCTCTGAAAGCTGTTGCTTTGGCGTGTGGAGAGTGATGCCACACGTGCCGGGGACCTGATTTCTATGTCGGGGCCATGTCCTAGATAGTAGCCCACCTATCCAGAACGGATTGGTGTTTATTATACTAAATTTAACCCTTTTCCTGCCGTAGCTGTTGATGCCGCGAGAGTGGAGCGAGTGTAGCCACACGTGCGGCCTGTAGACCTGATCATGTTGTCTGGCCATGTCCTACATAGTAGCTCACCTATCCAGAACGGATTGGTGCTTATCATGATGAATGTAACCCTTTTCCTCCCTAGCTGTTGACGCTGTGTGGGGAGAGTGGAGCGAGTGGAGTGAGTGCAGCCACACGTGCGGTCTTGGCTCCAGGTTCCGCCGGCGACTGTGCAGGCAACACCTCGGTCCGACGTGTTCGGGAGAGAACACGGAGCAGCAGCCCTGTATGGTGGAGGCCTGCCCAGGTATAGGCTAGGCTGTGTTATACTTAGGTCCCAATTGTGCCGGTGCCCGTAGGGGGTGTAGTCCCTGCCGGGCCCCAAAGCCACAAATTTGTCCCGTTGGACTGCCGGGTACTGGGGGGTTACCGTCGTTCGCTCCCGGTGCTGGCACGATTAGGTCATGATCACGGCGTTTATTTGTTACCGGGTTCCGCATTACTTTTAAGTCTGAATTAAAATGATTCAGGGTCCCGGCTGGGCCCAAACATGACCCAGCAGCTGCAGGGTGTCCCACCGGGCCACATAGGCATCACGCCCGAAAGTGCCAAGAAAAAGCCGGCGAACTACCCAGCGGGGCCCCCTTCTTCCAATAGGGACCTAAGGATTATACATTTTATAACAAGGGGCACAAGAGGTAAATCATGCCCTGAATCAAAAATCTGTAGTTATGTGTTACAGAAAGTTGCCAGGGGGCCCAATTGTTTTGTTGATTAGGTCAAGACTAAATACATTGATTAGCAAACAAGACATACATGAACCACATTCTCAAAGTTATACATGTAACAAGAAAATACAGTATTCACAAGAAATAAAAAAGATAAACTGCTGTAATTCTAAAGGAATATGGTAATGGATCCATAATTTAATTGTTCTTTATTCGATGAAACAGAAATGGGATGCTGAATATCACAGAAATCCATTCATGATTGATAGCTGTCATTTAAGACCTTGGCAAAGGAAAGTATTTTGTTGAGAATGTAGTCCTAAGGCTCTGTCTCCATCTTTTTTCTTTCTGCAGCTGAAGTTGAAAACTTTGGACAACACATGGGCCATCAACACAGATGGCAGGAAGGGACCCAAGCAAGGAGGCATCCATAGTATCAAGAAGGTTAAAAAGTTTTAACCCCCTTGGTAGTATATAGAGATAAGAACTGTTTTTTTTCAGCAAGCCATTAATATATGACAATTCATATTGCCCTTTCCCCTGAAGAGAAAAAGACATGTCATGCTTTTGGCAAGTTATATGCAACATGTTGTAGAAAATCAATCTTTCACCGAAACTTTTGATAACAAGAAATTTCATAGCTGTCATAAAACCATGGAAAATTATTACGATTTTACACAGAAAAATGTTTTACTGCAACTAAGCATAATTTCTTGCACTCTTACATTGGATTTGGGTCTGTATATGCCATAAAACATAGCATGGCCTTTTGAGCTGACTTGTTTGTTTTTGGGAGAGAATATATAATATAAGATACATATATATTATGACAACTTAGAAGATAAAATTGCTGTATAACTTATCTTCTATAGATGGAGAATTTTCACATATAATCTGAAAAAAAAACACAAGTTCTTAAGTCTGCAATTTTGGTGTAATCAACTTATATCATGTTTGTAACTTTTCATGATGTGGAATAAATGCGCTTTGTTTGTCTTTAAGTTACTAGACAGTATTTTTTGTTTACTTACATAAATGTACATAATTATATTAATACATTCATTCATTTATTCAAATTCATAAAGCCAGTATTTTTTATCTGTTTTTAAGTCCTGGTCAACTTGGCTGATAGTTCTGCAAGCACACAAGTCTGGACAGTTGGAAGGGCTCTCTGCACAATGGGCACTCCGGCTGCACAACAACAGAATAGATGTCAGTTTAAATGTTACTGTTATGTGATGCTACTAAGCAGCCACATACATGAATGAGGTCATGACTAAAAATTTATTTCAAAACAACTCAATATCACTTTTACACAAAACACCCATTTTCTTGAATGTTACTCCTTTATCAAAATGTAAGAAAAAAACACCTCACCATTTTTCTAAATTTTTAGAATTTCAATGATGCACATGTAATGGTTACTCTCTACCCCATTCCATGGTGTACAAGAAGCTGGTTACCTTTTCACTACCCCATTCCATGATGCACTCCCAGCAGAAGAGGTGACCACAGGGTGTTGCTGTGGGGTGCCTTCTGGTCTCGAGGCATAGAGAACATCGCGACTTGGGGTGGACTTCAGACGAAGAGCTTACAGCACTAGTACTGCAAAATAAAGAGATAATGTTTTTCGCATAGTTATTTTTTGCATACAGTATACAAGATTTGCAACATCAGCTTTTATACATATAACCTCTCCTAGAACATGCACCAGATCCAAAATTGATCAACAATTTACAGTTGCCTATAAGCTGTTATGACCATAAAATCTAAGTAGATAAGGAAATCGATCCATCTCTTCAAGAAAGAGCCTATCTAAGACAATCATCAATTAGAACTAATAGTCTGACATATTCTCAAGAAACTGTCCATCAACAAAAAGCGTAACAACTTAAACAACTGCTAAAAAATCTATAGGTCACCAGTTTATAAGTGGTTATGCTGCAATGAACAGATTTGGCATGTTTTGTATTGTGTTATCAGACTAATGAATAACTTCAGGTACCAATTTCCGGAGGCCTCCACATGTAGACTGGCAAAGGACACAATTATATAAACGTCATCTCATAGACTGCATATGGAACATGTACACGTTGGTTATGTGTAGCTAACATAATTGAATTAATAACTTCTGGTACCAATTTCCTGAGGCTTCTACATGTAAATTTACCAAGGACACAATTATAGAAACATCGTCTCATAGCCTGTATATGAGACCAATTTGTCACATTGTCTACACGTGTGTTTCGTTCCTGAGTTGTCCAATAACAAAATTGTAGCGTATGCGTAAATGCATGTGATATCTTGTGGGTCACTGGCCTTATGAGACTTTTACCAAGAAACCCAACATTAAGTGGGACATTTTCCCTTAATGATGAATTAATCAGATACAATGAAGATGGGAGAGTTCAAAACAGAAAAAGAAGCTTTGAGTTGAAGAAGTCTGGTATCACCTTTTCCCCTGCCAAGAAATTACCTTACCAAATGAATGAAATGTTGTGACAAAAAAAAGCTGCCGTTTTTTTTATACGTTTGCAAAAAAAAAAACCTTGAAAATTTTTTTCTTGTATTTAACATGTCTGGATGCACTCCACAAAACTGTGATGTTTAATTGAAAAAAAAATTGTTTCAGATTTATGGTTGCATCTCCTTCAGAAAAAAACTTTGCAGGAAGACATGGACATCATCTTCAGAAACTTAAATCTACATGTTAGATTTGCCTTACATGTTAGACTAGCCAGGATTATAAAGGTCATTAAGAAGAGTTTTGAAGACATGTTTGGCAGGTAGGAACAATGCAGGACAATTTCATTCTGATTGACCAATGCAGGAAATTTGATTCAGTCACGCACAACCTACCTTATCTGTAACATCATCATCATAGCAGCAGGACAGACCTTGAATACATGTGGGCACCTTATACATATACTAAACAATTGGTCTGGTCCTTGGAATAAATTGAGTGGTTTGAAAACATTTCCCTTCACAATTTGCTTTGCTGTCCACCATTCAGATCCTAAGGGGCATGCCATTTCGTGTTTCTCCTTTTTCCAAAATAGCAGTCAACCTATATACCACAACTGCCAGAGGACTACAGGCCAACAAAGGAACATCCCAAACCGATTTCATCCGCTGAAAAAAGGGACCACCTGAAGACTTAGTGCAGCTGCAGTCTCCGCAAGTCTGCGCAAACCCGGACGTCAACATTCGACCAGCAGCTTGGAGCATCCAACACCGACAGTCAAACACTGTTATTCAGGTACAAAGGCTTTGTTGACTCCTTGGGGTCTACACATCTGGGAAAAACAGCCTTTGCCCCCGTTAAAGCAAGGGAAAATTCATCTAGGTAGATGCTATTTCTCCCGCTTCCATTGAGTTTGAAGTGTATTACTTGAAGCGTAATCCTTTTTCCATAGTCGATAGTGCGGTGTGGCTTTGCTACAACTCGCTTTTCAGCCCCTTGCTCTTCAGGGTTATCAATATAATTCTAACCAAATAGATAACTAAATAACAGCAAGAACAAAGCATATATTATCTTCTGCATAAAGTGACCTAGTTGTAACAATCCACCACGCAACGAGACTTTGAGTTACAAAACTTCAACGACGAAACAAAAATTGCTTCAATTGTCATTTCCAACATGGGTCGGAGGGTTGAAAAAAAAAGGTATCAAAAGATTATGACTTTTCTTGCTATGAATTCTCTAATTCTGTTTGAATTCTGCATTCTGATCGTTCTTGCATCATCGTCGCCAACATCCAATCCTCCAGTTGACCAGAGGTGCTTTCCTTTGTGCGAAAGTAAATCGTTTTTCTCCTGTTTGCCGGCTGACATTAATAATAGGTACGACAGACACTTGCCCACCATGCATGTTACTAGGAAGGCAGAGTGTATATCATGTGACGATGGTCACAAACACTCTGCTGGAATTGACAATTGGCCAACAGAGAAGTGCTTTCCGGGTGTGAATCTGCTCGTAATAAGGGGCTATCAATATGGGACGTTAACGTGGCAAAAACTATCTGTTATCAATCCTTCTTCCCTCACACATCTGTATCTCATAGACGCAGGGATAACCGAATTGAACAACGGAACATTCAATGACTTTTCAGAGCTACGAGGTCTGAATTTAGAGGACAACATGCTGACGCATATCCCTAGAAACTGGTACACTGGTTTGTATTCTCTGTATTATGTATCACTTTCAAACAATCACATCTCCAGTTTAGATCCGGGATGTTTTGAAACCCTGATAAATGTTATGTTGTTAGATCTACAACATAACTTGTTGCGAGAAGTACATGGTAATTGGTTTGCTGGGATGGGCAATCTAGTTACACTAATTCTTAGTGATAACCAAATCAAGACGATTTTCCCTCATGCATTTGATGCCTTACAACGTCTGCAGTTTCTGGACTTAAGTAACAACAAATTAGAGTGTCTACAAAAAGAAACATTTCTGACCCTGAAATACCTTGTCAGAGTTATTCTTGGTGGAAACAAGCTTAATGCCTTAAAGGCAGATACAGGGCATGGAATGCCATGGCATGTTGTGCTGGAAAATTGTGGTCATAACCAAAGAAAGTCTATGAAACCTTCTTGGTACAGCACTGAGCAAAGTAATAATCAATGGATACGACTTGAGGTCATAGGTATGGTCTTACACATCAACTACAAGCCCTCCACGGACTTATTTTCTATTGACTGGTTTAGCACACTGGCATACAAAACTAAGGTCCCAATCAGCCTGGACTCATGTAATCAACTCACAAAGATGTATCGTTTGGGCCATTTTACTTCTCACCCTCCCTTTGTTATCATAACAAAGAATAGTGAAACCCATGTGGATAAGCCATTTTTAACTCAATGTTCCGAGGCATGGGAAGAGTCTGGTGGTATAGGCTTTACTTTGAAGGGTGCATCTAGCCTGCGAGTCTTAGATACTAGTACTACTAGTAACCAGGGTTTCTCAAAAGTGGAGGCTTTTGCTGTCGTGGCAACTACGAGTACGACGAGAAATCAAACAACTGAGTCCCAAACTGCAGGCAAGGCTGAGGACCTTAACAGAAACCTTGACCTGTCGAGAGTGGCCTGCTTTGCTGTTATTCATGATTACAAACACATGTTTTTCTTCAACACGTCAACAAAAAAGCAAGCAGAGGGAACAAACTGTTTTCAGAGCGATGATGTTTGTAAAGGTAGTGTTATTGCTGAAGGAAAAACTGCAGTGTTTGATAACAGTTCTGCTACTAGAGCTAACAAAAAAGACAGCATAACGGAAAGACCAGAAAAAACATCAACATCTTTCATACATGCAAACACAACAGCTGAAAAAGCAGATCAAGTTGGCCATACAAAACTAGGGATACCTGTGATAGTTGGCTCTGTAGTGGCAGGCCAAATTGTCGTGATATGTTGCCTCTCATTTTTTTGCCTTGGTGATTATGTCAAAAGTAGAAATGATGACAATCAAGACTGCAACAGGACAAATAATAGTGCAGTGTCCCAGGGAGGAACAGCACGACACACAAGTCAATTACACGTAGACAACAACAGAAGTCGTGACACTACAAAAAGTGCTTATGATGAAATAAACGAGGATGAAGTGTACGTTTCATCTGGGCACCACTACTGTGAAATAAAAGATGAGGATGCCTGTGGCAAACAGGAACAGGTGTTGGACAGCAATCAAACAAGCAACAATGTCTACAATCAAATAAACGAGGACGCAGTGTACGTTCCATCGGGGCACCACTACTGCGAAATAAAAGATGAGGACACCAGTGGCAAACAAATGCCTCGTGCACATCGAAGCGAAGAAATAAAAGAAGACAGCGGGCAGCGCTCACAAAACGAAATCCGTGAGGACAAAAACAAGTATGCCTCAACATTTCATACCACTAGAGCTGAAGTACATCTCCCCACAAGTAGAATTGGTGGAAGATATACTTCACTTAACAAGAAAGGTAAAGAGACAACAGATTGTGTTGGGTCTAGAACTGCCAGTCCGTCTATCACTGAGTCTGTCCATTTGGAACAGACAGACGAAATGACTGACTGTGCAGGTATATCCAATAGCACAGGTAGGGGCACACCTGGTAGTGATGTTGCTAGACTTGATACTATTGAGGAAGAGATCACAGAAGACTCAGAAAAGTGTGACAGCACCAGGGAAGATTTGCCTGTCGTAGCAGATGTCGAATCAAAAGTAGAGAGGTGAAAATTTCTGACAAAATGAACTGAAAGGAGATCACATAATAGCACAATCTTCTAGAATGAAAGATTTTGGTGTCCTATCATGTTCATAGTTATTACTGTATAATGTTATTAGAACAAGAAATAAAGAAAATGTTATCTTTAAACTTTTGAAAAGTGACCTACTTCAAAGAGTGTACTCAAGATAAATAAAGGGGAAAAATGTAACTGTAAATTGGGCCAAGGCTATATTGCTTCATTCTGTTTCTATACACTTGGTGGTATGTTAAAACTACATTCTCTTACTTTGTGTTGCTTTTAATTGTGCAATTTGTGAACGCTATATATGTCTTACCATCATAGTTATAATTTTTACAGTTTTAAATTCAATTATGTGAATAGATATATTACTGTTAGATGAATTAATTGATAAATAGCAACCCAATGTACTTCATTTCTCTGTAAACATTGCAATTAAGGTAATGTTACTTGAAAATCAAAATTGGTGTGAAGTTACATACTATACTTGCACGCAATAATGTGAAACAAGGCACCTTTATGTTATACAAGTTTGTTATCAACGGTAATGACATATTGCAAAAGTCCCTGGCCAATTCATATAATTGAGTGCCAATCATACAAAACAGCCTTTGGACATTTGTGTAGGGCATACAACTTTAATACAAAAATAAAAATTTCAAATTTCTATACTGTACCTCTTATGAAATTAGATTCTGTGTAACTTTCCTGAAGGATGATCAATAAATGTTGTGTATAATATCGAAACAGGCTTCATCTTCCAGTTTGTGAGTTTTTGTAAAGACAAATTACGTTGATGGGGATTACACATCCAGGTAATAAGATACACAACACAAATTACTCATTGAGAAGAAAATGAAAACATTTGCTAAGAAACCATCATAATATCAAAGAGATTCTGTCAAGTAATAGTTCCACTTGACATCAAACAAGGATGACAAAGGAAGAAGATGAAAATAGCAACAGACTAACTAACTAACTAGCTAACTAACTAACTAACTGACTAACTAACTAACGATCCATGTGTACCTGTGTTCTGAGGTTGTCTCCCTGTCCTGACCCTGCCCAGACTTGCCCCCAGTGATGGTCCTGTGCACATGTTGCAGTAGACTGAACCCTAGCTGTGCCGCTGACAGCCACCCCAGCAGTCTGTAGCTGGGAGCCGCAAAATCATTGGCAAGGACGCTTCTCACCAGAAGCTGGAACAAAAGACTTATTGATTATTAATGAACATAGCTGAATTTTGACTAAAAATTTTTATATTTCATACAGCTGTCAAAGAAGTATCTTTAAAATCACCAAAATGTTACCAATAAATCCCTTGAAGTATGCATGAAATCACTCTTAGCTAAAGCCCCAGTCACACATAGAAGACCATGGCCTCCTGACCTTCTTCAGACCATGGTTGGGATTCAGTCGTGAGCAAGGTCATCTGTGGTTGGGAGTTGGTTGGCGAGGTTGCCTTCACATCTTTAAAAGTTGTCTATGCCAGCCGACTAAAATTCAAAGTTAGAAAAGTCGTATTCTGCTTGGATGCAATTTAGGGGAGTGAACTGGAGCTAGAATATATTAGGATGGATTCTACACTTCTCCCAAAACAGTACTAGTACCGACCTTGGTTGGGGTGTGGTGGGGGGCAAAGTTTTGGGAAGGTAATGAACGTGTGACAGGGGCCTAACGGATTTACACTCACATATCTGATGCCAGTGGTCCTCTTGGCGATGTGGTAGAACACACCGTGCAGGTAGAACAAGGCCAGGTGAGTCCTGTGTACGAACATGATGGTCCGCTTCATGACGGGGACGGTGTTGAGAAGGAGGTCTGTCTGCTCCTGGGTCAGTCCCAACGCCTCGGGGTCAGAGGTCAGCTGCAGCTCTAACTTGGTGAGGAGTTTGGTGAGGAGGTAAGGGGTGCTGATGTGGAGAAGTACCAGCAATGATCTTCTCTGTGAGGAGAAAGAGCAACATTTTAGAATGATTAGTCTTAGAGACAAAGACATTGTTAGAGGTAAGCCTATATCATTATGGGTGAGGAGTGTTTGGGTGTACTGAAGTACCAGCAAATGAAATGAAATGTGCCTCAAGTCAGTTCTGCACTAACTGTTCTTAGAAGCTTTCCTTCTATTGGTCAATACAAGAAAGAGAGATATTACGTAGAGTACCCATGATTCCAAAGAAAATAGCTCTAGCTCTTTCCTATCAATCAATGACCACTGCTTTCAACGTACATTCTAAAGGAGCAAAAATGCAATGGACAGAGTGTAAGGCTTACATTTGGGAGGTTGTGGATTCAAACCCTCACCAGGTCATACTTAAGACTTGGCACATACTAGCTACTTTCCCTGCTTAGCACCAAGCACTTACGAGAAAGACTCTGGTAGTAATACACACACTGCTACTAGCCCCCTGATGTAGTATAGCTCTTGCACAACTGAACTATGTGTCGCAAGGGCTGTAGAAACAGATATGGGCATTTGTCATTTACTGAAAGGTGTGTGAAGGATTTGAACTTTTAGCTCACAAATAAAGAAGGTGCACAAGACTTGTCCAATGTTCTTACCCAGGTGGAAGGGATGGCCCTCTGTGTGGGATCCACCTGTATGATGTTACAGTACTCCTCACCTAATGTCTGGTACCCTGTACAAGAGGTAACAGTCATTCTCATGTTTTGTACTTTGTATTGTGCCATAAATCATATACAAATACATGCACATGTACACTTGCCAATCCTAAGCCCTGCATGCATTCTAAGGAGGTTTGATGCATTTCAAGTATTGTTTGAAACTATTCTAATGCATCTCATGCCAGACCCACCATTTGTATACGTCAAGAAACCGCCTGCGGCTCTTTACAAAAATATTACAGTAATTAAAACAAAAAAAGAGGTATGACATAGTGTCCAAACCTGTGACAGTGGTGATTCCGAAGTACGCCACGTCTGCCAGGACCTGCAGTTCCCGCCGCCATCTCATCCATGGCCGCGCTCCTAGAAGATAGTTTTGATGAATGACTACTGAGGTAGTTTACGTTAAATATTCCAAACTCCGTCATTTTATAAAATACAAAAACAAGAGCAAGCGAGACAGAGCAGGTTTGAAATGATGTGACAAATATGAAAGTTAAAATTCACAGCAAGCAGCACAAATGTAAACCCAAGGCACCAATATAGAGACACAAATAGTGAACCCACTTCTAGAGCGGGTTGGGGTTTTGTGCGCGTGAGAAATTTGTGCGTGAAAAACTTGTGCATGAAAAAATAAAGTGCAAGAAATGTGTCAGAAAATGTGCAGTACAAAATGCTTAGTCAGAAAAATGTTACCCCATGATATGATTTTGCATCTGTTTCCTGAATTTTGGGTTCGAAATTTAGGTTCCTTGGGAATATCTAAGCTGACTCCCAAGGTATTTAAAACCTTTTTTGAGGTTTTAAGCTTAAAACTTGAAATAAGATGACCCACAATGGAATTAAGTATCTTATTGTTGCATTCTACAGTTCAAAATGTTGTTCTTTCAATCTTCAAGTGATTTTTAAGTGATTTCCAAATGTTAAAGTTTTAAGCGCAAAAAAGTTTGAAAATTATTTGCGCGTGAAAGAATCTGCTTGAGAAAAGATGAAATTAGGCTAATAGAATGGAGAAAAGCTTCAAATAGTTACATTTTACAATACAAAACTTTATATAAGTGAGTTGACTATGTATTATTTGTTAGATTTAAGTGATTTTCAAATGTCTACTCAGGTTTCTATTCCCAAGGGACTAAAATATCAAAAGTTTTCAAATCATACATTCAGGTGTCAGATGAAAAATTGTATCATGGGATCACATTTTCCTGTGTTAGAAAATTATACTGCACATGTTCTGACACATTTTAAAGAAATCTATTTTTCACGCGCAAATTCTTCACGCGCAAATTTTTCACGCGCAGAAAACCCGTTCCCTCTAGAGCAGGAATGGACACCAAACAAGAACAACAACAACACTGAACATATACCTGGTACACACAAATTGGAAGATTAGATACCTCTGGAATTAAACACACCTCAGAAGAGGACATTCAAATGACCAACAGGTTCTAAAATTTCTATCTTCTGACATAGTGGTACCAATATAATGCTGATAGAAGTGTTGTAGAAAACAACCAACAGTAAATAGTAAACAACATCTCAAAGGGGGAGGGGGGCACTCACCGAACCACGTTTGAAAAGCGTCTGCAACCTCGCCGCGAATCGAACCCCGGTAGTAGTCGTCTTTCTGGTTCGCTCTAATAATTTCTGCCTGTCCCGCAGCTTTCATTTCGTTTTCTTTGCCTCAAATTGTGCAAAAATGTCGACAATATCTGTACAAGGACTTTAGAAGAAGTTTAGCGTACGAAAGTTCAAAGGTCGCGGGATCTGTATTTCCGGACTTGCGCAGTGCAGACGTGATGACGCAGTAGAACATTTCACAACAACATTGCTGAACGTCAGGAGCAGAGAAACGTGCGCTCCTGAGTGTGGGGCGCCCAGATTTGCTCAGAGATAAGAGTTTTCCCTTTCTGTGATGAGAATGTCTTCGAGATGAAGGTGAGTTCCTTTAATAGAATTCTTGTCGATTTTGATAAGGAATGAATTTATAGGATTTGTAACGCCCCCCTCCCCACGAATGGTTTTCTTATTGATTAATCGAATGATTGACATACAAAGGCAGAATTTAGAAAATTTTGTTTAAAATAACCAGAGGATTCACTCATAGATTTTTCATATTTCGGTATGAATGTTTAAAAGAAAATTATGTGTGAAATTATATTTTGCTAGCACTTATTGATTTGTGTGATTAAAAGTAACCATGGCAACGTTACACTTCATGCTTTGTAACAAAAATGTTATTTTTGAACATGCATCATCGCCATAGTAACAGTTACCAATTAAAGCAACATAACATTATGCCCTATAGCATCAAAGTTGTGTTTTGCAATAGTCATCAGGTGTTTCCCAATACATGATGTTTCGCAACACCACAAGTTTCACAATAAGAGTTTTGCAACCCACTGAGTTGTGCAATACTGTGAACAATTAACTGTGTTTATTTTACAAATTTTTCCGTATTGTAGTTTCTTGACAAATGGAAGCCCATAAATTTTGTCTTATCCTACATTTCAATAAACAAGACATAGAATAGTCATCCAGTTATCCAGTCTTGGAAAATTTCAAAACAGATTTATCAGCGCATGTAATAATACTCCTCGTTCAATATGGTGATTCTTTTCATACTGAGGAATGTTAGACCAATGTATGCTTACTAGTATATGGACCTAGTAATAGCATTGTGACATTTTGATGGTTAATAAAGCTGTTGCACTGGTAGAATATTCTACAGCTGTTTATTATATTAATATAGCTGAGGTTTCATCATTCATGATTTTTACCATACA
Organism: Branchiostoma lanceolatum; assembly: GCF_035083965.1. Classification (NCBI taxonomy): domain Eukaryota; kingdom Metazoa; phylum Chordata; class Leptocardii; order Amphioxiformes; family Branchiostomatidae; genus Branchiostoma; species Branchiostoma lanceolatum. Next base: position 6,055,559 of record NC_089731.1, on the reverse strand, counting down.
GGGAAAAGGTGATACCACCAACAGACAGGGAGGGAGGGAACAAGCACAGGACAGCCCAGCTCTGCCAGATGCATGCACACTGCATCACACCGAGGACCCCTGGCAGCCAAGCTTCAAACTGCAGCAGTATGGAGCCTATGGCCACTCTGGAACACAGGCACAGTATATCCAACAATTTTTAATCAAACTTTCGAATTCTGTGAGCCTATAACATGTATAAAGATGCATGTTTTTAGATGGGTTGACCATGTTCTTAATGTATTGATGAATTTAAAAACTACAACAGCTAAGATTAGTAGTAAGAAGGCAAGGACTTTCTTCAACTGTTGGTTGGGGTACCCCTTTCCCCCACTACCAGCCCCTGCCCTTTTGTTAATCGCAGCCACTGCAACTCTGGCTCTAGAAAATGGTTCACTGAACCTCAATATTATGATACTTACATGTTATCTTTTTATTTCCATTCAATCTGCGAACCAACAAGTTAACCTTAATTCTCCCTAACGCTCAACCCCAAGACAGATTTGGTGCCAAACAGTTACCTTCGCAGGCTGAAACTTCAATTGATGTAGCCTTATCAAAAGGCCAGCTTTAGATAAAGTTTCTACTCCAATGTTTTTCAGGAGGTGTTGCGGAAAGTCCAGAGCATCCTGAACAAGCTGACTCCGCAGAAGTTCCAGACTCTGTGTCAGCAGGTCCTGGACCTGGACATCGTGACAGAGGATGGACTGAGGGGCCTGACCCACCTGGTGGTGGACAACATGATCACATCGTTCTCACCAACTGGACCCAGCTACGCCGAGGTGTACGCCAACCTCTGCAGGTGCCTCATTCATGTGAGTGCTAGAACGACTACTTTGTTTGAAAATGATTCTTTAACTTTCTTTCTGAAGACAATATTCTCAGGCAGTTTTGTATGTATGAAGACTATGAAGTAGTTTTTAAGCCCCCTTGCAGCTGCCTTTCAAGCTGCAGTTGTTTGTTTCCCCGTCCAAAGTCCAAAATCTACAAGTGGATTTTTCGTAGTCTTTTGCCTATTGGTAAACCTTGGCTTAAAGAGGAAACTGCTGTGTTTTATTTTCAAGCTCCTTTGCTGATTTCTTGTAAAGTGTAAATTAATTAGATTGCAAATATACAGGTAAGGTTTCATGCCAATACCAAGGTTGGTCATTTGAACCTGATGATGGACAGCCTAAAGTTCAGAAAGACTTGTTTGCTTTGTTGGAACAAAGCTAGGTCAGCTGTTTGCTGTGTTTTCCACAGCTGAAGGCACCCAGTGAGAACCAACCCAGGGAGATGATCAACTTCCGTAAGCTCCTACTGGCCAGATGTCAGGGGGAGTTTGAGAACATCAGCAATCCACCACCATGCACGACTAATCTGGTACAACTCCTGGAGATCGTGCCGGTACGTCTAGTCAGACATTTTGTTGTTTTATTTTGTTTAATTCTTTCGGGCTGAGATGTAGTCACAATGGAGCTTTAAATGTACAGTAGTTGAATCTAGTTTGGCCAGCTGAAAAGATAATCTTTCACTAGTTTTGAGAAGGAGAATAGATGCTAAAGATTGCCCAAAAAATTCTTTCCCAGTTTTTTTTTGGACAAGTAGTCTTAGTATATGCACCTTTGTACAGCTTGTAGGCCATAGGGAATGACTGTTCAAAAGCAGATTAAACCTGTACAAGTGCAGTGAATAGTGGTACAGTTTCAAATTCTATATTTGAACTAACATCTCTAGCATATGCTTTGCTCTCTCTGGCAGAACAGATAGAAACTGCAGTGTCGAAACACACATTGGCAGTGAGTGAGTGATGAGTTGTTTTTTGTTAGGAAGAGGAAAAGCAGATGGTACGTTTGGAACTCCTGGTGGCCAAAAGACGAGCCCTGGCCATCGTCAGTCTCATCGGGGAGCTCTTCAAGCTGAAGATGCTGTCTGCAAACCTCATGCACCGCTGTGTGGTCAGGCTCCTTAAGACAGATTCTGAGGAGAGTCTGGAGTGTCTGTGTCTACTACTGACCACCATGGGGAAGGAACTGGACCTAGAACAGTCAAAGGTAGAGTTCAACTAACTCACTCATCTTTGGGAAGATCTTTCCTTACATTTTGGTCTACATATGTTTCAAGAAGAGAGAAGACGCATAGGTGGAGATAAAACATAGCATAGTTTCACTATTACTCTCTTGAATCTAACTTACTTCATGTAGCCCCAATGGGCCATGAATCTGCAATAAACTTCATTCTCATTGTTAATGCTTTCTCATGCACAGCAGCTTTTTCTTTTAGAACTTACAAAATGTAAGACTGAATAACTACGACTTTGAACATGGGTCCATTTGCTGTTGCCTTTTTTTTACAAAATTGAATTGTACATGTGTCTTTTTTTCATCTTATAGGCAAAAATGGATCAGTATTTTGAAACAATGCTGCAGATAATAAACCAGAAGAAGGCCTCCACGCGCATGTGCTTCCTGCTGAGGGACCTCATGGATCTAAGAGTGGTGAGTGCACATTAATATTGTAGTAACATACATGAAGGTGTGTATACATGTACATGTATACATGCAGGGCTCATACTTCATTTTTGGAAATAGGTGCACTGGTGCACCCAACCCAAAAGATTAGGTACACAGAAAGAATTTTGGGTGCACCACATAGAATAAAGTTGAATGTCAGCAAAACATAATTACAAAGTTTAACGCTCTTAAGAACTTCAATCTGTAATTCTATAGCTAACCTTAAGATTTAAAACATGTGATACATCAAATAAAGTACAACAAAAGTTTATATTGCTATTTCTGATACTTACATTTCAAGACTATTCTGTATACTTAGTGTACAATAGAGCCTTTATCCTATAGCTTACAAAACTATCTAGGTGCACCAGTGCACCCACAGTCAAAAATTAGGTGCACAGCTCTAATTTTGGGTGCACATGCACCCAGTATTTCGAGCCCTGACATGTATGTGTATGGAGAGAAGTTTGGAAAGGATTGTGTTGGCCATGGTGGTAGCGTGAGAAGGTTAAAACAATGGGGCAAAAAAGATAGAAGAGCAGAAAAAAATATGCTCAAACCTTTACAGTGATAATTTCTCATACATACAATGCATTACCCTTTCCAGTCCATTTTTACCTGGTATACTACTTTATGGTGTAATTTGAAGAATGGCAGACCATTTTTTTAAATTCAGCCATTGCATCATCAAGAAAGGCATCACTAAGGCTACTCCTAGAGCATAATTAATGACCTAGAAAGATACACCAATGCATGTGAAAAGTGATGTGATGTAAATGATAATGCTATATTCCAGTTCAAAATTTCACAGCTGTATAAATGCAAGTAAGGTATACTGACTAATGAAGAAAAACATCCACTCCAATCAAAGACTTGTTTTTCCCCACCCAGAATGACTGGGAGCCCAGAAGACCCAGAAACGCCCCCAAAACCCTTGAACAGATTCACAGAGAGGCTGAACGGGAGGCACAACAGTTACAGCAGAGACTCGGGCAGCAGCCACGGCAGCGCAGGCGACAGTGGGAGAGAGGTTTGTCTTTACATTACAACTTTGAAATATAACAGGGCTAAAAATACCACTTTGCATATGCAGCTTACTGCATGTAAAATTGGAGTTGTGAAGCTATATGCACCAGATGATATAACCTACACTCATGTTAAAAGCAGCATGCTACACTAGGATGACATGGGGCTATATGCGGCCAGTAATGGCCGAAATATTCCATCTCATTTTCCTAGTAAATTTGCATATGAATTGGAGGCTAAAGAGGGCATGTATATCTAAGATAGCTGTAATAGACCAATCCACTAGCCCTGCCCACCTCCGTCAAAACACAGAAATACAAAATAAAAACATAACAATTCTACTATTTGACGGACATGCAGCCATTCTCTCATTGGTTGACCTGCTAACTAATGGTGATGGACAACCAGGATCGGTCTATAGTCCCTGAGACTCTGAGGACATGGTCACAACTTTTTCATCCTTTCTTCCTACAGGCAGAGGCTGGCGGCACGGTGTGAGGAGGGGGAGGGGGGTGCGGGTGTTCCAACAGCTGAGAGAACTCTCCATGAACGTACACCTGCCGGCAGATAGTAGGTAAGTTCTAGGTTTACAAAGTTTACGAAAGTTTACAAATGTTTACAAAAGTTTACAAAAGTTTACAAATGTTTACAAATGTTTACAAAAGTTTACAAAAGTTTACAAAAGTTTACAAATGTTTACAAAAGTTTACAAAAGTTTACAAAAGTTTACAAATGTTTATAAAAGTTTACAAAAGTTTACAAAAGTTTACAAATGTTTACAAAAGTTTACAAAAGTTTACAAAAGTTTACAAAAGTTTACAAATGTTTACAAAAGTTTACAAAAGTTTACAAATGTTTACGAAAGTTTACAAAAGTTTACAAATGTTTACAAAGGTTTACAAAAGTTTACAAAAGTTTACAAATGTTTACAAAAGTTTACAAAAGTTTACAAAAGTTTACAAATGTTTTCAAAAGTTTACAAAAGTTTACAAAAGTTTACAAATGTTTACAAAAGTTTACAAAAGTTTACAAAAGTTTACAAATGTTTACAAAAGTTTACAAATGTTTACAAAAGTTTACAAAAGTTTACAAAAGTTTACAAAAGTTTACAAATGTTTACAAAAGTTTACAAATGTTTACAAAAGTTTACAAAAGTTTACAAAAGTTTACAAATGTTTACAAAAGTTTACAAAAGTTTACAAAAGTTTACAAAAGTTTACAAATGTTCTGTCGCCGTGCATGTATATGTAAATTCTGCAGAAATCATGCATTTCTGTGTGCCAACTTCACAACATGGTTGGAGAGGAATGAAAATTTGTTCCTGTTATAAAACTTTTCATCTGCTCAAGTCCCCCCCTCCACCTGCTATGCTCTACTTTAAAAGGCTACGGGTGTAAGAGCAGGTAAAAAAATGACTTACACATAAACCAATATCTCCATTTTTCATGGAGATAACTATATCTCCATTTTTCATGGAGATAATAAATAAATAAATAAACATATACATCTAATAACAACAAATCTTTTGACCAATTGCTGATGTCACCTGTCCATTAAGTGACATGTCAGAAGTGCTGCAGTATTGTTATTCAGAATTTTACTAAGTCCTGTGAATGGCTTGTTGAACACCAATTAACTTTCTCATTACCAATGCAAATTTGGTGCCAAGCAAGTAACCATAGCAGGGAAAAGGTTAAAACAGATCTGAATTTTGCACCCTGATGATTTTATGATCTTTACACCCACAGTGTGGACACGAGCACAAGTAGTAACAGTCTCCAGGACCAGGGAGCAGGCTGGCGTCAAGCTGGGTCGGAGACGTGGGACGAAGCGTGGGACTTGCTAGATACACCCATGTCAGACCCAGTCACACCACAGACCCAACATACAGCAGGTGGGACATTGTAATTTCCTTGTTGGGAGGATGAAGTACTAATCTCTATTATTTCAGTATCATGTTATGCTATGATTTGATATATAACTTTTATATGCGACCAATTACTATTTTGTCCGCTTTCTGTTACTATTATTATTGTCTGATTTGTTATATATATAATTGTTATCACTTACTACTATAATTATGTTATGAATTGTTAGATTTAAGTTTTTTTGGTTAATTTAGATGGGGGTAGACCTTGTATAAGCCATCCTGGCTTTTTTTCCTACCCCAGCATGTGTATTTTTTGTTCTGTTCTGTTCTATCATGAAATACAAACTTATTTCTAATGTGCAAATAAATAAATCAAAATCAAATCAAGTTAAAATTTGCTTTGGTGAAAAGAGAATATGTACATGTACATGATTTACTGAATATGAATATAAGTATATGAATCATGTAATTTGGAGTCTATCAGCAGTCTTGAACTGGAAATTACAAAAAATTAACTGTGTAAGGATGGAAATCATTTGGTTAGGGATTATATCTGGAAATTATTTCATAGGCTCAACTGTTCAAACTTAATTGTGTCCCTTCTTTCTTGCTCACATCTTTTTTTGTTCTTTGATTTCAACATAACCACAATCCTTCCTTGTCAGTCACTAAGCAGCCCTTCTATTTGAATGTCATGATTTCCGTATGATTACATGTCATGAAAATTGTTAATTTTTCAGATAAACCTGAACAGCCTGACTCTACTTCTAAACCAATGGAAGACAAAGTAAGTCTGAATGACTTCTAATAATAGACACTCTTGCTACATTTTTAATGATATGTGTGTTTATATAGGGGTAACCATCCTACTAGTAGTTAGTTTACTCATATTCCCATCGATCCCATACCAACTACATAGTTGGATCAAGCAAGAATTGGATCAAGCATAGCATCAAGGTTAGAAGTTTCTTGTAAAGAATTATGAAAAAGTTGCTTGTTATATGAAAGCATCATCAAGGGACTACAGCTACTGTGTCATTGCCATGTTTGGCAGTACTATTTACTATTTCTACAAAATGGCAGTACGATTTCTGCAAAATGTGTGTGCAAGGAATTTCTGGGCCAACTGTTTCGTCTCCATATTTCTTAAAGTTTTATAATTATCTTGGATATACAGGCAGAGGCTGCTGTTGGAGACAGTGGAAGACAGGGAAGCAGACGGCTCCCTATGCTGCAGATAGCAGCCTTCCTGGACATCCTGGTGAAAGAAGACGTGCAAAATGAACATATCATCGGCTGGATTGAGGTAACTACAGGCCTGCCAAATTCAACTATCTGACAGTTTTCTTCCTGACTGTCTGGTTCAGGAAAGTTTTGTAACCTTCTCCATGCATGCTGTCTTCCCTTTGATAAAATTTGATGCTAAGGGGCTACATGCAATTCTCAGCAATGGTATTTAGGTGGCGTCATTTTGAAAAATTAAGGAGGGAAGGGGAGTTCTCAAAGTTTTTAAATCGTATTTTGATGTTCTAAAAGCCATCAGAGCATTCCTTTTTTCAATGGTTAAATTTTCACATTTTTGATGTGCAAATGTATGTTTTTGACAGGACAATATTGACGAAGCCAGGAGAAAAGAGCCAGCCTTTATCAGGACCTTGATGACTGCTGTGTGTAAAAGTGCAATCAGAGGTGAGGAAACAAACTGGTGACAAATATATGACATGTTACCTTAGACCTAAGATCCGCCCTCAATACAATCATATACTATTTATATAGACATAATTACCACACTTATGTACATGTGTGTATTAGACAGTGTTCTATATTAGACTACAACACTGGACAGTTTACTGTCATGTTCTTTTCCCTGCTGTAATCAATAGGGCATTGGGTGCCAAACACAGTTTGGGCAGAAGGTAGTAAATCATTGGTTGTTTGCAAAGGAGCAGCATTCCTGTAGATCTTATTTGACTTGTTCGATCATGTGTATCCAGGTGAAGGTTCAGGCCTGAGGTGTGACACCCAGGGTATCCAGAAGAGAGTGGTTCTGTTGCAGAAGTACCTGGACAACGAGAGCACCAGAGAGCTGCAGGCGCTCTTCGCACTACAGGCACTCATGGTGCAGCTGGTCCAGCCGCCGAGTGAGTGAAGTCTTCAGTAGTCTCCATCAATTAAGGAGGTTACATGATACTGTGAATATTCAGATGTTTGCTGTAGCTTTATGAAATTTCATCATCGCAAATATTTTATTACTAACATTTGTGACAGTGATGTTTGTTCCCACCATTGCAGTGAACTACTCACTTTTCCCCAAACCGCTAAAGTTACCAAACGCAATATTAGATAAATTTACAGTATGCAACCAAGCTTCAAAACACTTATGGATTGAACCCTGACCCTGTGAACCAGAAGTTGGATTGCTAATGATACAACCTTAAAGCTTTTTTGTTTCTCTTCCCCAGATCTACTGAGAATGTTCTTTGACACCTTGTATGATGAAAAAATAATCTCGGATGAAGCTTTCTTCGCTTGGGAATCAGACTCAGATCCTGCAGAGCAAGCTGGGAAGGGCATGGCTGTCAAATGTGTTGCCGCATTTCTGGTATGGCTCAGAGAGGCTGATGAGGAGTCCAGTTCAGAGGAAAAAAGGAAAAGGGATGAAAAAAAAGACTGATGATAGAAAAGGGAAATGAAGAAGACAGTTTCAAGTTTCGTTTTCAGACAGAAAGATCACAAAAAAATGCTGAAACGTGGAGAGTCTTTCACGTTTTGGCAGTTTTGTTCTTAAAATGGACTCCGACTAGTATGAACATGGATACAGATTAATTACTATGGAAAGGTGTCTTTTACTTAATGAATTTGACCCCAACATTGCTGAAGGTTTGATTTGTCATTGAATAACAAGAAGCTTAATGAGAAATTATATCAGATAAAATACAAAAGCAGTGTGTCATGGTATGTCCATTTATGGCAAGTGTCTTTTCAATTGATGATTTAATTTTCAACCACAGTTAGATTCATGTAGATATCTTGGTGACACTCAGATCTCATTCAGTTGCATGTGGTGAAACCAACCACATGGCCTGTGCAGCTGGTGTAGAATTATTGTGTGTATGAAATAAGAAGAAGACACCAATAAAGACACTACTACTATTTTCAATTTTTAAAATCTTTTTTTATTATTTTGATAGGATGAAGATACAAACACAGCATAACAAGCAGCAGAGATTAGTATTTTGTGTCACAGCAAATCACAAAGTTACTTTAATAGTTATTTTTTGTGTGTTTTTAATTCATTCTTAAAAGATTGATAAACAGTGGAATACAATGGCAAACACGGCACAATCAACAAAGCACTCTAAATAAATTTCACAAAATTAAGATGTATATTTTTCATTCATTTCTGAAATATCATTTAACACTACATTTCATTGGCTAACACGGCATAACAAACAACAAAGCTGATTATCAGGTGTCACAACAAACCACTAAATAAAATCACAAAGTGAACATACATGTACATGTAGTTATTTTTTTGGGGGGTCATTCATTTTTAAAATATCATTCAACACAGTGGCCTAAATGGTCCATCAAGCAATAAAGCTTGCTATTGGATGTCACAACAAACAACTTTGATTAATCAATGTCACAAAGATAATATCACACTTATTTTTTTGGTTTTCATTTTATTTTCAAAAGCATATATATAAACACTGCAATACAATGGCCAACACAGTATAACACACAACAGAGTCGATTGTTAGGTGTCACAACAAAACACTGTAATTAGTGTAAATAACATCACAATAAGTTTATCATAGTTATTTAATTCATTCATTTTTGGGATATCATTCAACACTGGCCAGCACAGCATTAGCAGCAAAGCTAACTATTGTATATGTCACAGCAAGCAATGTTATTATAGTTATTTTTTAGCAAAGCTTTAGGAGCGAGCTTAATAGTATACTTTACGCCCGATATGCAAGAATTCCCAGAATTCCACAGGAATTCCTGCAATCCGTCCGCGCAAACCCTGGGGACCGCCCGCCTGTCACACTCACTCCATACCTTTTTAGTAGGTCTGGCTCTCACGTGGCACGCAGGTAACAGATAACAGATGACTTACTTAATTACGTGGTGTCCGATTTCGTACTGGTGGGAGTGTGTCAGTATTCTAGCTTTGAAAGGGGTTTTCAACCGGCCTATTCCAGCTGATCCATTATCACAAAAACGTGCTGAACATCATGCCTTCCACCAAAAAACCTCTGTGAACACCAAAACATGAGGAGATTCAGATATATATAGAAAGGAAAAGTTTTTTTTAAGAACGATAAAGAACTTGGTTACCGCTTGGGCAGTCTACACTGAACGCTTTACGTGGAGGGGCATGGTGTCGGAAAAACAACAGTAGCTCCTCGAAAACATAACTTACAGAGCTAGAATAACAAACAAAACGATATTATAGGAGCCCTAGCTGACCGAATTTCTAAACTTCTGGCCTAGATTATTACCATTCTCATTCCACCTATCCACAAATGGCTTGAGTTATGGTGCCTTTCTATATCTGCTTGGCAGACGCATTTCTGATTTCTAGTGCGTTTTGAACAAATATTACGGCAGAACTTAAAATGCTACGTAGGTACTTTCCATACAATGAAGTATGATCAACCCAGATACCTTCGCTATGGCAATCATTTTTAATTGCCACACTTATTGTTCTTTTTATCAACTGTGAATCGGGACTGAGGGTGATGCGGAACCCACCGTGTTGTATTTCATTCATGTCATACTCACCCTCAATGCGAAATGTGCCAGAAGTTGTGAAAATTTGGTGGTATATCAGTCAGTATATTGTCAACCAAGGTTTTTAATTGTTTGTTGATTTTGGCAGGGTTGGAAGAAGTTGAGAAAATTTGGTGTCCTCAAAAAAAAATTGTAACAAGATCAATTCCAAAGTCCAAATCCTATATATCAATCAGTATGTACTCAACCAAGAGTTTCAATTGTCTGTTGATTTTGGCAGGGTTGGGCTGCTGGTTCCACTTCCTCCATTGAGTATCTCGTCTGTTACATTCCTCCCAGTGTCATCTGTGATCTTGATGATCTTCCTTGCTCTCTGAAATATGTGGAAATTTCTTTTAAATCCAGTATGTCCCAATTCACACGAAAAGACTCAACTACAGAGGAAAGTGTTCTGATTCTGTAGGTGATGTTTTTCTGAATCCCCAAATAATCAATGTATTGGCAACTTGACATTGAATTTGGACCTGGCAGCAGTTGTATTATATAGCAACAGTATTCTAATAACCCTCAGAGTACCCTCAAAAAATATTACAGCCAAGTGCAATGTATTGTGTCACGAACAATTATTGGGCAAACCTCATAGGAACCTATACTTAAGCCAGTTAAGGTAGGTACCATTCCATCATGCATTGTAAATAGGTCTGAATGGGGGAGGGGGACTACTCAATTACTGGATTATCTATGGTTTACTTTTGGTTAATCTGTGATGAAATTTTACAAAATCAGATTGATTTTGTATTTATAGAAATATGGTACTGTAAATGCATTAAGTTCGCATGGTTTTTATTTTGCGCTAAGGGGAAAATGGCGTGTTCGCTGTGGTTTTGATTTTGCGGCATTACTATCGTCACATACTGATACAATATTGGACAAAATGTTTCCGGTGGTTTTAAGTTCACAGTGAAACGGTCGCCGCGAAAACCGCGAACATATAACCACTGTGGACATGTCTGCATTTACAGTATTTTAGAAAATAACACCCACTTCTGTAGTTGAGTCCCCCTTTATTGTGACATTTAACTTTGAATGAAATCTGTAGCTTACCTGGCCGTTGGTGGCCTGCCTGCCAGATGCAGCAGCTGCAGGTGTGTATGGTGACATGGAAGGTCGCATCTGAGGATAGGGATATGGCATCGGGAAGGATCGTGGCAGTGGGGAGAACAGTGGTACTTCATCTGCAAGGGTACAGGTGCTCAGTAACAGTATGCCATGTCAATGTAAACATACCAATATATGAATCATAAACGATGCTGTTAGGATTTTGCTTATCATTGATTAGGAAAAGGAAAAGAAAGATCTGTATGTGTCTACTTCCTGTTAGAGCACCAGTGTTGATTACTGTCGACGTGCTGCCAGGCATCAGTACTGGACTCCTCATCTGGGCAGGAATTGTTTGGGAAGGGTGAGGGTACTGCAATCAAACAAGTGATGAAATTCAGTGATTTCCCTCAATTCTATTTGGCCTTGGTAGAGGGTTGGCTACAACAGAATATGAGGAAATTCTCTTTGGACAGTTTTTTTTTTCATGTAATTATGGTCGTAGCTAATTTCCTAGATTATTGTCAGTCTGGGATAGTGAATAATGATAAAAAAGATATTTGTCATCTACTTTGATAGATATCTCTGGTTTTTGGAAACTCCCATGCAGCAAACGTTCTTGTAGTGTGAAGGTAGAGAGGAGGAATATGGATGTTGAGGAGGAATATGGCTGTTGGTAGTGTTGCAAAATGAACTATAATTTTGTATTTATTTGTTTAAGATTTACTTTAGCTGTATGTTGATTGTAATCCTGTGGTATTGTCCTTGTGTTCTCTCCTGGAAGGGTAGGTGTTGCCTATAGTCTGACTAGGTAGACAGCTAAAAGGGAGAGTCAATTGTACCTGCAGAGTGGAGCCTGATGATGGCCGCTGTGCAGAGCAGGCTCCTGCATATGTGTACTGCTGTACTGGGCTTGTCGTCGCTTGGCTCATTTGTGACGCAGATATAATTGTTGTAGCAGCACTGTACACCTGCTGAGTTGAATATGGAGCTCCATTGGTAGCTGTAAGCCACGCTGGTACATCATACTGCAGTGGAGACTAAAAAGGAGGATTCTGTCTGGTCAGAGACAGCTTGTCTGAAATCAGTACTGTAACAATATTGTCATGTCTACTCCCAATGTACACTTGGAATTTAACAATTAAGGGTTCACTTTACTCACTCAGATGTTCATTAGGTAGTTATATGTCACTGGCCAGGTGTTATGCCACCAGGTCATGACTCATGAACATTATTGTCACAAATTAAAGCCATTTGATATTGTTCAAAGTTCAAATTCCATCACTCCTACAGATGTGCATTCCTGGCCAATCATTTCATGCTTATGACTGAAATTTCACAAAACAAAATGACATGATGATTGGCAAAATATTATGTTTGACTTTGTGCGCTATCTAGAAAATGACATCACGCACTTCTTCAATATATGAGAGGGACAAAGTGTCACCTGTATTGGGGTTGATGATGTTGCCTGTTGATTCACTGCTGGAGGATTGTTCATTCTCAGCCCATTGGAGTGTGGTAACCTGCCACTGAATGTGTGGCCCTGGAGAGAGATAGAAAATAGAAACTGTTGCACAGTCAGCGAAAAGTAAATGGTTATTAGAAAAAACTGATAAAGTTCTTTCAATTAGCTTGTTAGACATACATGATATTCTAGTCACTTATGAAGCCAGCCCAATAAGTTAGCTAGTCAACTATGTATACCTAACCCAACCAGAAATCTAATCAAAGCAGCTCGTCAACAGGTTTGCTAACTAGCTAGTTAGCCACCCAGGGGTTTGAAAGATGTACTATTTATGAGTTTGAGTCTTAAGAGTCATGGTCCTAATCTATTTGGTATGCACAAAAGAATATGTGCTCTGAGTCATTGACCTATTTCACTCCCTATGCCATTAGAATGATCCATTTTGCATGGGGGTGTCTTTGGAAGAGTCCATTCTTGTATGGGGCTCATATTTTGTCCCGTTTTGGACAGGGGTCACTTAAGAATGGTTATTACTTTAAAGCTGTTTTTTTTTAATGATCCGGAATGTTTCATTTTTCAACTGATGTGATTTTGAAACAGTCCATTTTTGCATGGGGGTAAGGAGTGAAATATGAAGTGAAGAAGTGAACTTTATTGCTCAACAATCGTACATGGTACAATGTATTGCATGAAATCAACAATCTGTTCTACAAGGCTAATCTATCCTATAATTCTAAGTACAAAATATTTTCGAAACCAGTGTATTTGTTACAATATATAGTCATGTATGGGTAATTCTGTCTCGCTTTTCGAATGATTTATGGAGAAATTGACCTATGTACATAGATATAGGAGTCGGACATGACAACAGTACATAGAAAATATCGCTCTGTGTACCAGATAGGGTGAAGTTTGTCTTAGTAGTAATAGTCTGTGTGCTAGCAAATGTTGCCTTTCTAGTAAAAGCTAATAATGATAATTGTTCTTACCCCTGTTCCAGGTATATTTGGGCTAAATTCTAAGTCAATGTCCTCATCTGTGTCGCTGTCGGTTTCCATGCCAACAGATAAATGCGGAAATGGTCGTCCATTGGCAGTGGACGGTGATGGAGAAGATGAAGAGGCTGACCTTGACCCTCCTGCCCTCTCAACTCGCTCGACTGTGCCGAATGGAATGGGTACCATATCAACAGGCGTGAACACTACCGTACCACACGTCGAAAGGTCAGAGGAGGAGCCTCCCTGCAAACTTTGTATTATTTCACGTAGAACTTTCCTCCCCCTGATCAGAGGAATGGTTGCTCCCGTGCTGATACATCGCTCCACTTCGTCCACGCCGTTTAGAAACTTTGCCAGCAGAGTTTCCAGTTCTTCCGTCTGATTTGTCAGAACAGCGGCTTCGGCCAGGACCATGTTCTTCAGCTCCTCTTTCACCTCAGCAGCGCGCTGTTCGATCGCTTGTCTCACTGCCCTTTTCAGTTTCGGCACGACTTCGTCGATCGCGTGAAGTTGCACGTTCTGCTCGCCATCTAACCTCCCACGTCCTTCCTCTAGGGCTGCGATTTTTCCGCGGACGTTTGCCACCAACCCGTTTCCTTCCTTTATCTCTTGTCTTGCTCGCCCAGCCTGTTCTTCTAGCGCCTTGGAAAGCCGCATCACTCCGTGCGTGTTGTGGTCGCTTAACATGCACTCCTCACAGATGGCGTCCTCGCAAACCGGACAGTAGAATTTAAGAGCCTCGCCGGGGTGTTTATCGCAGACATAGTCGTCTGACAGAGAAGGAAGACCCTCAGCGCCTCTAGGTGCCCGTCCTTGCCGCTCTACCTTAAGTCTTGCAAAGTCGTCTCGAAGGTTTTTCAAGGAAATGTTGTCCGTCAAGCCCTCCACGCCCGCGGAACCGTCTTTCTTGAGGTTCACATTCCTGTTGCACGTCGGACACTTGAAGGATCTGCCGCCTTTAACGTACTTCACAAGACAGTCCTTACAGAACGTGTGTCCGCACGGCAGCACCTTGGGCCGGGTGAACATTTGCAGACAGATGCTGCAGTCGAACATGTTCATCTGCAGGCTGCTGTCAGGAGAAGGGTCTTCGCCTATCGCAGACGCCATTTTGGAAAGTTTTCAAGTTCAGCCGATGGGACTGGGGTGGTCCGATATTTTTGGTGCTCCCGGACTTTTGATAACTCGGATTCGGTTGCTGTAGGACTCCTGGTGATAGTTTCAACGCCCAGCGTTTGAAGATAAAACAGTGCCTTAAATTTGTTGCGAAGGAAAATGAAACGTTTTACAGCTACCAGATGAGAGCCTTACCACGTCTGCGCGTCGACCAGAAATAGCGCTGACGGGGAATCCCCCAGTTTCTTAAGCGTTTAGACTCTTATACTTCACGAATATGGGTGGGTCGCAATAAACGGATGGAAATGTCGGTGTTAAAACCAGACATTTTCATCAGTACATTTTTAAAGGAAATTTCTATTCTGAATTTTACTTCATCCCAACCGATTTCAAGTTCCAGGCGGCTCTCATTTTTCTATTGGTGTACCTCCATGTCTTTTATGACACCCCTACGTTTCAAACGTTTTCAAAATGGACCATCCCACAGTTTCGTACCTTTGCGCATACGCACTACGCATTGTAAACACCTTTGACAAAGGCAGGTGAGAAAAGGCAAAAGCGGAAGCTGGTGGCCTGCCTACATACGTAGTTTACTATCGTCGCGAAATCGTGCGCCTGATTTCGGCAGTTTCAGTCGCCGTGAAAAGGTGTAAGACGCTGGACCAGAAGGCATCACGATTCACCAAAGAGGTTAGCAATAGTATTAAGGTGAATGTGCTAATTTTGTAGACGTAGGCTGACTTAAAAGATTAAAACCTTCAAGGTCACGACGCGCGAAAACAAAGTTTCGGTGCTTCTTGTGTGTTTTGGATTGGTGCGATTTCTTACACTAAATAGATACTGTAGCTTACGGTAAACTAGAAAGCGGTTTTAATGCAATGGAAAGTTATACCTTCTTGCGACAGCAAGTCAGGATGCAAATCACATGATTCAAATGCACATCACTCATTACTATTCGTCCCACGTTATACCGAATTGATGAAAAAAAGAAGCGCAAAAAAGTACATTGCCATAGTGAGTCGGGCTGCGGCGGCCCGGGGCTATCTCCAGGTTCTGGAAATTTGCCTGCTGGGAGGGAATAAAATTCTTCCCGTCTGTCCAAGAAAATCAAAACTTCCTGACATGAAACTGATGAAAATGCATTTTCATAAGCTTAGAATTACTATCCTGGGCGCCATCGATCCGTATTAGCCGCTGGCTCAATATTTTCGCTTGCTAATATCAGTAACCACCGTGGATACTACGGAGGATGGTACCCAGGCTATAAAATGACACATTGAACGACAACTTGGGCTCCAAAACAACCAATGAGTGGAGCGAAATAAATCTTAAGCTGGAGACAGCCCGAATTACGGAAACAGATCCCATGGCAGATATGAACGCGCAATCCCTAAAGAATAGCATGTATCGTAAGTAACAGTCAAGATATGATTGGCAAAGGTGATAAAAATTCTTTCCATCGCACGAAGACATATTCTTTTGTCCTGGACATAGTTTAAGATTCTTCCATGTGCTCAGGTAGTCGTTGAGGTGAAAAGACAGTTTTGAGTCGATTTAAAAATTCAACCACACAATAGTACTTGGGAATTTTGAAGACGTTAGCGCTAAATTGTAGATGCAACAACTTAGTTGCGCTCCTACTCCAGCCTCCTTAGCAGAATCTACGAGTCAGGCTTTTTTTCTGATGGCATATCAGTTCTATTTCACTGGGATCGTAGTTTCCAGCCTCCATAGAAATTGGTTTAACTCCACGGATGATCGCAACAGCGGCGAATCAAGTGCAACAGAAAACGAGTACAATATAACTGAATATGCCCGAATCTTAGAGCCAACTAAGGAGGCTACATATTACTTTTGGTGCGAAATAATGCATTGAATCCATCTAAGATTCAGAATATGATACAGATTGATAACATCAAAAGACTTGTTATTGATTATTTAGCACACACCAACCTATTCCCCATGTAAGATTTTATACAACGCGAAGCCTTCTTTGTTTCTGGTTCACATCGATATTGTTCTACAGGAAGGGATACTTAAGCCATGTTATCATCCAGATTTAATAAAAACACCACAAAATTCCATCCCCCTAACATTCATGAATCCCCTCAAGTCTTCTACTAAGTGTTGCAATCTGTAGCACTGTTAGCCTCATGACTATTTCACTGCACGGCGATGAACAATTATTTCCATTGGTGAAAGTTTCCCCAACATGTTACATTGTTGACTCCATTGCTCAACATTGGTACGCTGCTATACAACCCGCTAATCAATTATAAATCATTTTTACATCACTGCTCTGCTGAATCAGTTTTTTTTCGAATCAATATTCATATATGTAATGTTATGTAAAGGAGCTTGAACATAGAAGAATGTTAATTACATTTGCACGGAAAACGCTAGAGTACTAGATACAGAAATCTAAGAAACTAGTTCCTAATCAGAAATGACCAAAAAGTAGTAGAATAAATCATTCTTACATTTATACTCGTTGAATCTAACCGCAGAGTGAAAAAACAGCTTGGTCACATCTACATACATAGTGCTCCTTCACAGCCTCACATCTTCAGGTCCTCACCACCTTCCTCTTTATATTCAATTTGTCATAGCGAAGCAAAATTGAATTGAAATATCAAAACATCTAAGGTGACCAAGTTGCGCCAGCTGCTGCAAATCCACTTTGAGAATAGTGTATGTCACTTGACATGCCTAATTGATGCCTTGGCTATTGGATTTGGCGGTACGATTCCATCCCGACAGAAACCCCTTGTTCATATGATCATAAAAACGTAAGGAACGTTTCCCATGTCCCCAGGTTCTGCCTTTAGATGTTGTTGACATATTGTTGGGTTTAAAATGTGAGCAATTCTTTATTCCAATTCACCAGTTTCGGGTATTTTCTTTATGTCTTCTTTGGGTAGTTTTTGTTTATACTGTTCCAAACTCAACATTCAAAGAACCACCATGGCTCCCAATGAAAATTTTGCCTTGAATATTTATATTTTCATAAATCAAACGAGAAGCAGCAGATGCTATTTACTTTTCCCCTGCTTATGAATACCACGAGAAGCCGCAAATTTTGGTTTCTCATGGTCACTATCATTCTGGTTTCTTATTCGTGTAGATGCACCAGATGTTGCCTTGAATAAGACACTGTTCAATTGGAACCTTGAGAAGCCGCAAATTTTGGTTTCTCATGGTCACTATCATTCTGTATTTTTATTCGTGTAGACACACCAGATCTTGCTCACTCGTCATTTCCATAAATGATATGAGAAGCCAGGTATTCTGTTTTGTAATCGTCATTCTTATAGATGGATTGAGATGCAGCAGATACTACATTTGCATCTTCATTACCATAAATAACCTTAGCGGAAGCATATAAAACTGCTTCTTCCTCATCGGCATTCTCACAAATAACATGAGAATCAGATGCCGGTCTCTCATAATGATTGTGATTTCCATGTAAGAACTGAGAACAATCAGCTTCGTCCTTATCGGTATTCTCAATGATGACCCGAGAAGTTCCGTGTGCTGATTCCTTCTCAGTGTCATTTTCAATATAGAAATGAGAAGCAGCAGCTACCGCTTCCTCTTCAGCTATAGAAATGTGCTTTTCGGTCTCATGGCCAGCTTGATCCTTCCCTAATGGTTCTTGGACCGACACAGCTTTTGGTGTGCATACTGGTTCTTCTTTTGGAGCTACAACGCCTCTACGAGGGCCAGCCTGGTCTTGTAGACCATCGTTACCACTTGCTGTCTTTGTCATACATGAAGTAATGGCTATAAGAGATTCGGGGTCCTCATATTCATTCTCGGGTATATTTGTCTGTTCGTTTGGACCTGCAGCACTGCGGGATATCTCTGGGTTTAAAGATCTACTATAATCTTTTAAGTCATTGTTGCAACTGTTTGCCATGTCGTCTGTGTTGGGGTGATTGATTGTCGGTGCTGAGATTATAGGGGCCTTTTTGGTCCTTTGCTTCCACCAAAGAAGAATACCAACGCTAAACATCGATAGAACTCCGAGAAATGTGCCAAGTCCAATAACAAATGGCAAGAGGACTATTGATGGATAGCCTTCTGAATCGCCAAGCGGAGATAGCGTTGACACCAGAGACAAATCATTGAAAGGAGGCCAAACAGATGCTGCGGTTTGGACATCAACAAACATTGCGGCTGACGCCGAGCCGACAGTACTTGGCGCAATATATATGTCGTGGTCAGCATCTGCTGCACTAACATTATCTATGGGGGTGGGGGTGGTCACACCCGCAGTCGACGTCACACTCCCACGTGACACAGCAGTTGTTAGTCTAGGTGGGAGAGTGACCATGGAATTGGGAGGAGTCTCCCCCAGCGCTAGTGTGTTATCGCTAACCTTAAACCTCACAATTGTTGGCTTTGTGAACATCATGCCGTCCAGCTGTTCAGCAGATGTTGAGGTTGTGACATCAGAGATCTCTGCAGCACCAATGGATACGCCAATGGTGGTCACATCCGCAGTCGACGTCACTCTCCTACGTGACACAGCAGTTGTTAGTCCAGGTGGGAGAGTGGCAATGGAATTGGAAGGAGTCTCCCCCTCCGCTAGTGTGTTATCGCTAACCTTAAACCTCAAAATTGTGGGCTTTGTGAACATCATGCCGCCCGGCTGTTCAGCAGATGTTGAGGTTGTGACATCAGAGATCTCCGCAGCACCAATGGATACGCCTGGCATAACCGATGTTGGGGTTCCTACCTCAACAAACAGTTTGTCAGATGCAGAACCAACTGGGTTTGCTGCAATACATGTGTACTGACCAGCATCTGCAGCAGCAACATCAGTTATGGTGATGGAACCACTCGCCTTTACTGTCACTCTCCCTCTTGACTCAACAGTTGCATTCAGCCCAGACGGGAGGGTGATCGTGATGTCTGGTTTAGGTATACCTGAAGCTTCACAGGACAAACGGAGAGTTTCTCCCTTTACCTGTGTGCCCCCTTTGTTGTTTTCAAAACTCATAATCTTTGGTTTTTCACAGATTAGATCTTCAGGGCTTATATCGTCAAAGTTTTTCTTATGGAGGTTGCTAGGTTCCTGACAAATGATTTTTCTCTTGAATATCTGCGAGGCATGGTTATTTGAAGTTGTCGTTTTCCTGATAGCTGCCATTCTACAGTCGCAGTGCCATGGGTTTTCCGACAGTTCCAGAGAGATATGATTCGGTAAATTTGAGAATGCATTAGGATGGATGCTAGTCAAGAGGTTATATTTCAGGATTAGCCTACCAAGCCTGGGTAGGTTTGAAAATGCCCCAGATTGAATGGCACGTATTCTATTATACACCAGAAGTAAAGTATTGAGTAAGGGTAAATCTGAGAATGTGGCAGATTTAATCTCAGTTATTTGATTGTGGGCTAGAAACAACCCCACGAGCTCTGGTAGATGTGTGAATGTGCCTGGGAGAATGTTAGTTAGATTGTTATAGTTCAGGTTTAAATGATAGATTTCCGGTAGATTGAAGAATGTACCGGGGTCAATGTTAGTTATATGGTTGCATTGTAGTGAGATATACGAGAGCTGTGGTAGACCTGAAAATGTTCCAGACTGAAGGTACGTTAACTTGTTAGATGATAGGTCCACCTTTCTCAGCTTCGTGTACTTTAAAAAGTCAGACTCATTCAAGATTGTAATCGAATTGTCCTGCAAGCTGAATTTAGTGATGTCTGTAGACAGGTCCTGAGGAACACTTCTGAGACCCCTGTTCCTGCAGTCACCGCGTGATGAACAGGCTGACGTCGGCCCAGTTTCCCTTGCAACGATGAGTAGAAGAATCAGGAATGTCTTCAGTCTGTTTGTCATCTTCTAAACATGTCAAAAGGAGTCATACTTTCAATCAACTGAAAATATACTTCCCCTTGTAACAAAGTAGAATTAAGTTCCCCACAATACATTCAACAGTCAATGCTAACATCCTCAAGCAAATGTAGGTGATAAAGAATAAATAAGTCGGGGATTACAGACCATTTTTTTTACGTGGGACACACATAACCTATAACTCCGAAGCACTACAACCATTCTTTAATTGTATGATCCATCATTCTATATGGAGCTGATTGATCAGAAAGAAAACAAGAAAAACATTAGTACAACATGCACGAACCAACTTAAACAGTAAATGTCCTAGACATGTGACACCGTTAACTTTGCTTTAAAACATATGTACCGGCCTAATGTATGACTCAACTTTTTTCTAGTGTGACTTGTGAAAATGTGACATCAGTGTTCTGAAATTACCATCAGTTACCACTATTGTGTTATGATTTCATATTATTTTCTAGTCAATTATGCAAATAAGGTCCACATCTGCAAAATCAGTATCTGCTACGCTACTCTCTTTCTAAGTAACAAATGTTACATATCAAAAAATAATTCCTATCCTGGAACGCAGCGGAATTACAAAATTTCCTCATTAATTTTGTAAATCAGGCTCTGATGTACATAATTAGCCTCTTATTCAACCAATACCCACCAAATCTACCTACATGCCGGAAACCGCAGAACTATATTCAGCTTTTCTTGTGATATCCACTTTGAAAGGGTTCAACAACAAGGCCTCCGCAAACGCTGCTATAAGGCCCTAAATGGCACTTGCGGTTCGCGTTGAAGACACCTAACCACATACAAAATATCATACAGATTTATTCAAAGCTTCTTGTGTTATTGAGGTGTAACGAAATCAATTTAAGGGAAGGCATTGGCGAAATTCTTAGAATATTTTCAACTCAGTCTAGAATATTTTCAACTCAATATTATCATCTCCGCCCCTGAGTCATCGCCAAAAATAATCATTCGCCGTCCTTAAGTGGATACATTATGTCGGACTGCTTCAAACAAATTTTGCAGGGCGTAGCCATGTGACTCAGACTTATTATGTAACAGACAAAATGTATCAAACACCCAAACGGCCTTCGATTCGCAATATGGCTTTCGACTAAACGTCGTAGCCTCCGTTGCAGGCTTCCCTATGGCGATTTTTCAACTTATCGGGCCAGATTCTTTGGCTGGGGGCCGTATCTGCGTGGGGACCGTACCTGCTGGGGCCACGTATCTGCTTGGGATACTGTCAGCGGTTACAGGATCCCAAGCAGATACTGGGCCCTAGCAGGTACGGTCCCCACGCAGATACGGCCCCCTAGCAAAAGAATCTGGCCCCGATAAGTTGAAAAATCGCCGTGGGGAAGCCTACAATGCAGGCTACAATATTGCAAACATTTTTCTCCATTTCATACATTCTTAAGGCTTCATTGACGTACACACATACTGGGAGTTTTTCTCTGTGGATCGAACTTCTTGTAATGTTCTGGATATTCCGACGTTGCCTAAAGGCAATCTTAGGGTCACAGGCACTACACTAGAGATACAATGTATTAAAACAATAAACCAGCCTACATTCTATCAACCTGTCTTTTTACCGTTGGTTTTCATTGCAGTCAGTCAGAAGTAAACTAGCCTGTAAGGTATAAACTAGTCTTACGAAACATGTCGGATATCTAAATCCACCTTTAAAAAAAAAATCTTTGCTAGGGCCTCGTCCTCAGCATTATCAGCAGAACTGGAAGAACATTCTGCCGCCAATGCATACATTGATCCAAATGCAGGATATTTTCACAGGCTGCTATTCCGCACCAAACACACCTGTTGTATACAGGCGACGGTATTTCCTTTTTCCCTCCACAGTGCCACACCCTTATGCATGCACGGCAGATATAGAATTACTGTGGCCCGCAATAACAGAAAGTAATCAGACGCTGATGTGATGTTAATAGCAAGCCTTACATAAGTTGTCAGTGATTCAGTTACAACTAGCCCCAAAACAAAAGACAGACCATAGCTTAAAAGTTCATCTGTGTTGGTAGAAATCATTCTGAAACAAGTTTTAACTGTAAAATTGGACTTACCCAAATTTTCGACTGTACGACACCAGTCTTTGTCAAGGAGTGACAAAGACTGGTGTCGAACAGTCAAAAATTGGGTAAGTCTAATTTTTGTGTTGGAAATTACAGTCAAAACTTTTTTCAGAAAAGACAGGCCAACCTAGCTATGTACAGCTATCCCTCCCCGTAAGTTCCCTTCGTGATAGTTCAGCATTCAACAATGACAACATCGAACACAAATTCCTCTCCTCGACCTGTGATACCAACGAAACCAAGTTTAACTTACAGGTAGACCAACCTTTTTTTAAGCAAGCTTTCTCCCGTAGGTTTGAATCTTGACAACTCCGGTTGCTGATCATAAAAAAGAACTCCCTCCTCTGCACCTGATTCACGCTAATGTAGCAGCCAGACATACAATCGCCACAATGTGCGAGTGAAAAATCGCACCCTTCATCAGCGTCTGGGTTAAGCTTTACACCAGACGTCACATGGGGCATGCGCAGTGTGTAGATTGCGGCATGGTTGCGTGGGAGTAATGTTAAAAGGTCCCGACACCGCGTATCGATACGTTTTTCAAATAAGTTTGTCAAGTAAAGCACACCTGTACACCGGAGGACTTCCTCACGTGTATTAAACTTACGGTGAAGGCTTGGCGATGACGAAATATACTGTAAAACTGAGATACTTGTCTGCTATTAACCAGAGGTTACAAACCAGATAAAACACTTCATCACACCAAGGAGGTTTAATAAGGACACGCACTCATATCATACCAGTAAAGAAAGTTATGCTCGTTTTAAAGTTTGAGAACCTGCCCCTCCCGAAATGTTACAATGGAACAGTCCGAACAAGGAAGGTCAAAGTTTAGGCGCTTGCTGACTTGAGCACTGCCAGCTGCACAGACTGTTTTTCCGTTGTTTGTTGTTGTTGCTCCAGCATATCCCAGTTCGTTTAAACACTTTCAAGTAAACCCCAAGTCTTTGGGACGTGTTGCAAAAGAAGCTCTGGAATTCTGACTACAATTTTATACACGTGGGTTCACCCTTGGAGGAGACAGGAGCTCGGAGGATCCAAAATGGCGGAAGCATCATCAGAAGGAGAAGGAGAGAGTCCATCACTCGATCGAAGCCTGCAGATGAACATGTTCGACTGCAGCATCTGTCTGCAGATGTTCACCCGGCCCAAGGTGCTGCCGTGCGGACACACGTTCTGTAAGGACTGCCTGGTAACGTACGTTAAAGACGGCTGGTCCTGCAAATGCCCCACATGCAAAAGACCCGCGTACCTAAACGGAAAGAAAGGCTCAGAGGGAGTGGAGAGTTTAACGGATAACATTTCCTTAGGAAATCTTCGTGACGACTTCGCAAGTCTCACAATCATCAACAAACAGGGCAGGGAGGTTGAACGTCATGTACAACTGACTAACCAGCAAGTTTGCGTGAAGCATTACGGCATGGAAGTCAAGTTCTATTGCCCCAGCTGTGAGGAAGTTATTTGTGGAGAGTGTATTGTTGATGAACACAACACACATGGGGTCACCAGGCTTTCCAAGGCTCTAGAGAAGCAAGCCGAACAAGCCAAAGAACTCATGGGCGAGGGAAAGAGATGGATTGAACAAGTGAGAGGAAAGATCACAGAAACAGAAGAAGCAAGAAAGATGTTGAAGTTTGAGGAAGAGACACAATGTTTGTTAGTGAACAAAAGTGCCGCCTGTCTGAAAAAGGTGCTAACAGAATCTGTGGATAAACGTGCAACCGACATTAAGGAAGAGTTGAACGCTTTGTTTGCGTTGAAGCGTGTAGCTCTAACAAACTGTAAGGAAGAACTGGAAACGTTGCTGGCAACCTTGCTAAATGGTGTGGAGGAAGTTGCTCGGTGTATCTTCTCGGAAGAAACCATTCCTTTGATTAGGGGGAGGAAGGTGTTACAGGAAGTGATCCAACCGTTGCCAGGAAGGACATTGTTGTTGGGGGATGAACAGGACAGCTCACCATTTTTCGCACCTAGTCTTTTCGATGTGCCAGCAGTTTTGCTTGGAACTGTGCGCAGTGCCAAGAAGCCTGGCACCAGTCCTCCGAAGATGACTGCATATTCATTTGGGGCTGTCCAAAATGCTAGACCATCTAGTACCAGTCCGCCCAACCTGCTTGCATGTCCACTTAGAACAGTCCAAAATGCTCCAAACTCTAGTACCAGTCCTCTCAATATGTCTGCAAGGCCCCGTAGAACAGTCGAAAGTGACATGATTTCATCAAGAACAGTACAGAGTGCAAGGAAGCCTGTCGTCTCCAAGTCTCCGGAGACAACCAGCGCAGTGGAGGAGTTCATACAGAGTGTAACACGACTTAAAGATGTCCAGGCAATGTCTTACTGTCCTATGTAGCAGTTACTTGGCTGAAATTAGATGTTCTTCTTTTTTTTCTGAATATTTTGATGCACAACTTTCCTTTATTCAGTTATTGAAACATTAGTAACAACTAGCAAACCTGGCGATAAAGTTTGAAGAAAAAAAATGTTAGCTGAGAGAGTAGTATGTTATCAGAACACACATGAACATGCACACATGAACATGCACACATGAACATGCACACATATACATACACACATACACATACACATGTAAACACATGTACAAGCATGCACGCACAAATACAAACATACAGTATGGCCTCTGTCGGTCAGTATTGACCATGGTAAAATCCTACTTCACAACAGCCCTACAGCATCGACTATGGCTAAATAGCCCTATACGAGAATGGCAGTATGACAAACATACACACCTATGCAAACATGAACACGCACCTACAGAAACATGCGCACACACACACACACACTGACAGCAATTTTAACATTCGCACAAACACACACATACACCTACTAGTATGCAAATGCACACACACAAACACCTGCGAATGCACACACACATACAGATACACAGATGCACACACATGTACATGTACATGCACACATGCGCAAACACACACACCTACGCAAACACTGCCTGCGAAGCTGGTGTGGGGGTTATGCAGATACATATACAGAAGAGCTACATGTATAAGTACTTAATCATCTATCACTATAGTATTAGTTTGATTTTTCAATACTCTTTGTTCCTGTTTATATACATACTCTTGTTGGTGTAGTCTTCTTCTGACACTAATAACTGACTGTCTAAAATGATATCTTACCATATTGTATTATTCATGTGTTCACTTAATGTGATTTTGCAGGTCCTGTTACAGGAACAAGCTACTTCTGATGAGGTGTCATCACCACCATCATGGATGCCAAACCACTCCTCAGCAACAGGGACACACACACCACAACCACTAGCACAGCCAAAGCCAGCACGGAAGGAATGGACAGAACAGCAACAGCCAGCTGTCTTCAGGGCACGGCAGGTAATATTAAGGTCAATGTCTCCAGTTTGGACCTTAGAACCCTACACTTATTGTCTGCATCTGTATTGCAAAGTTGGTATGATCACCCTTAAGGCAAGTTCAGTGAAACACACCAACTTCATGTAATACATGTAGGCATAATCATTGGCCTGCTGTGTTGGACTTCTATGGGGAAACTTGGTGCTGCATTGTCTATACAAAGACTACCTTTTCTGGAACTGTACACAGTTTCTTTGTGTGTGTGTGTGTGGGGGGGGGGGGGTGGTAACAGGCAAGCAATGCAACAATATACAGTACTATCTCCTTTTTGTATTCTCAAAAAGGATGTCTCTGCACAGATATTGTACATCTTTGAGACTTGTCTATGTTTTTGAGTAACAAGCTTTACAATTGGCCTTTTGTGCAATGGTCAATTTTTCCTGCAAAAAATGTTCAAGAGCAGGCCATTGATTTACACTATATGTTGTTGTATTCGACCATCCTTTCATGTGGTTGTCCTAGGAATTGTCTACACTGTTGCAGGCCTTTAATTTGCACTATATGTTGTTGTATTCGACCATCCTTTCATGTGGTTGTCCTAGGAATTGTCTACACTGTTGCAGGCCTTTAATTTGCACTATATGTTGTTGTATTCGACCATCCTTTCATGTGGTTGTCCTAGGAATTGTCTACACTGTTGCAGGCCTTTAATTTGCACTACATGTTGTTGTATTCGACCATCCTTTCATGTGGTTGTCCTAGGAATTGTCTACACTGTTGCAGGGGCAAGGACCGCGCCGTCAGCTACATGTTAAGAGAGGTACCAAGAAGGTCGTCAAGCCCAAGGACGCTGTCGCCAAGAGCCTCATTTCCGAGGTTCCTCGTAGGGGTAACGGAAATGGAGGCAGTGAACCCATCCCACCCCACTCAGACAGTTCTGATGCCAGCAACTCCCAGGTTGGTACTCACTTATTTTTACCTCTGTGCACGGAGGCTTTGTTTTCAGGGTGTCTGTTTGATACGTTGATGAAGGTTAGACATCCAGGTAGTAAGATACACCAAAAATAGTTACTGGATAAAATTTCGAAACAGTCAGACTCTTCAGACAGCATCCGCTATCTTTCGTCAGTGACTAATATATCTTTGTCTGTTTGTTTGTTAGTTTGTGTGTCCGTAGTTACAAATGGCAGGAACATGGTGTCACCACAGACTGACGGCAAGTGAAGGTCAAAATTGGAAGTCAAAATACCCCCCCCCCTGATAAGGTTTGCTTGCAACTTTTGAACACATGTCAACATGATGCTGAAGGAGATCATGTATAACCAACCCCCACCCACCCCTGTGACACAAGCAGTTTGGTGGTTTGCAAAACTATGAAGTTGTCTACTGATGTGTTACTTAAATTTTAAAGAAGGTCTAGGACATGCACTGCAAAGAAACTGTTAAATGCCAATTTAAAGCATCAAATTTGGTATCACAGCCAACAAGTCTTTTATTCCTATGTTCTAGAAAGCGACACTAGTGTGGTAGCCTATTATCACTGCAACTACATTTGTACACTTAAGGCTGCCACACTGGTGTCACTTCTACAACTGCTGAACTAGTTTCACTTCTACAACTACAGTCATGGCTACTGCACAAGATATTTTCCCATATATCTGCATTGTAATGTTGAACATAGCCGAAGGAGAACACAAACTTTTTTTTTTTTTTTTTTAAATCAGGCGAAAATTAATGCGTGTAAGATATCATCGATAGATTGTACTTCCTGTGGTCTAATCTGTACTTTTAAAATCTTTTTAGACCGATGTAATGCCTATCGTTGCTGACAGTTCTGTTGAGGACTCAAGCGCCAGTGCTAAAGTGTCTGCTTCTTCTGAGGGTGCTGCAGCTACGTTCAAATTCGATGATGCCAATGGAAACAGTAGTGATTTGGATATCTAGCCTTCGTTCCCTGATGTCTTAACCTGTCAGTTGTCAGACTCTTTGCTAGATAACACTAAGAACTAGTTACTTAAAGGTAATTAAGGGTCCTTCTCCTCATGCATGCTTAGTTCAAATTGTGAACTGCCTTATCAGCTTATTATGGTGCCATGCATTGATCCAAATATGAGTGTGATACTTTTCTACATACTTGGTCCCTTGATAATTTGTTGCTTCTCTTTACAATATACAAGTAATATACAAGAGATTATACTTATAAATACTATATATGACATTTACCTGCCATATTACATATATCTGCCACTTTGAAAACCAGTTGGTTAAGATCTCTAATGCAGCACCCCCCCTCAAAGTATGCACAGTTTAGATATACAGGAGTTAATTATTCTCAGGGACTTTGTAGTGGAGATCACTTTAGACAGTTTTCCAGTTGCTGGGTGTATGTGAGCTTGTGAAATCATATATGTTATTACACATTTACAGTGAAATAAAAAATCTGGACACTGTTCAAGAGTTCTATGATTTATGAAGTCGTTGGATATTTGATGTTTTACACATTATATAGCAATCATCATCAGAAGATCATAATTAGTCATGTTCATGTTATTCCACACAAATTAAAATTCTATTCTTGTTACATGTCTTGATCATGATGTATCTGTTTGCGTTTATGTGGTATATGAAATTGAAGAAACAAGATTTCCTATGTGTGATATATAGCTATGTTCAGGCGTGAGTATGCTACCAGGGGCATTTTTTTAATGTCCTTGATGACACTAGCTACTGCATGGTGTGAAAACAAGCCAAAATGTTGGTAACAGCATAGTTAATGATCAACAGAAAGGACTGTCCCCAAGGTTGAGTAGGTGAGGTACACCATGTTTTGAAATAGCTCCATCCTCAAGCCCGAACAATGCCGACAGGTACTCGAGCATTTCCGGCGTGCCGAAGAAGGCCGACAAAACCCGAACTTCTCTGGTGTCAGAAACCGAGCTTTTCCGGCACCGAACAAGGCCGACAAGACCCGGAATTTTTTATGTCAATGACCGGGGTCTACGATGTCAATGACCTCGGCGTGTCTTGACTCTGGTGGTTAGCCTGGGTGCCATCCTATTTAGTGTACCAGGGCTCCCATACTCGCTAGTTTGTTAGGGAGCGAGTATGAGGACTCCTGTAAACTACAAAGGATGGTCTCAGGGCCAGGATATCTGGTGGCAGGCTGTATAACATGATAAAGTGGAATGACTGACTAAGACAAACAATGTAATAGCTAACCTGTCGTGCCAGCTGGCCAACAAAGTCCATTGTAATTTTGGCACAATGATATCGTATCTTAGAAGAGCTCTGCTTGCGATACCCTTTTCCAAATGGCTCCACAGTACACTTGCTGTTGATTATATATGGGAAAAAACAGTCATTGAAGTTAGAGCAGCCTTTGTTTGTTTTGCTGACACGTCTGCTGATAATGAAGTCATTGATTTGTAGTCCATTACGTCATGTCTCTTGGTCGATCACACGGTGGACTTTGACTACCGCCCGGTCGGCACGTACGTTACATCATTCAGCATTTCGATCGTACCAATAACCGCTTTAATGGATGTCTCAACGTTGAAATAATAAAAACACGACGTATGATTGAATAATCCGTACATCTTCAAAGCAAGAAACCATCTTCGACTGATATTCACAAACATCTTCGGTGACATTTTATAATGTTTTTCCAACTTCATGGCCTTTCTTGGGGAGCATAAAAGAAGAAGAAAATACCGCACCTGGATTGTAACTAATGGTTCCGCCGAAAGCAAGAAATTTTACGATCTTATATAAGATCTGGTCTTGCCACAGTGTTGAGGACTTGTAGTCAGGACTAGTACTCATGAGTATGCCTGTCCGGGGGATGCTACGTTGGGCGAAAGGTACGGCGACCGAGAGTGTTACTCAGGTGGCCGGGTGGGGGAGAACGTCCTGGCAGCGGGCCTCGCCGTGGACATGGTCGGGACTCCACGAGAACACAGACCCGGTGTGCATGCACGAGGACCCGGATCCGACAACCGACGGGGAAAACTCGGGCTCAGACGGAGACGAAGAGGGTTTGTCTCTAAGTCGTAATTACGGAGAAGTAATGGGTTATGGAGGTGGCCTTTACCCGTTGTCTTCTAGTGGTGACACTCGCACTCAGAAATTTTGCGTGAAACCATCGAGGACGAGACGAAAGTCAGCAACTTGCGACACATCCTGGGACGAGCATTCCGGCCGGACAAGACGTCGGGACGGACAAAAGGTATCGAAAGACGACATTGTAATGTGTTAGACAGACGAGAGACTGTAGAGGAGTACAATTATCTAAATTCTACAACTATTTTTGACCTATGTAAGTGGCATGGTAATCATAGAGCGTCTTGTTATCTTTCTGTCCCAATAAAGTTAATCAATCAACGATTTGACCCACTTCTTTGTTGTACGACAGGGAGCAGTTTCACCACGGGTAGAGCCAGACCGCAGCGAGCTTCTCGTGCCCGACGAGACAGAATTTGGGGAGTTGTTTCAGGAGAGCAGGGTAAAGATACTTTTGTTATTTTTTTTCTTCGACGGGTGTACGGCATTTTTATACGTCGTGATTACGTGAATTGTAACTGTAAATTCAAAATGTTACTTGGGAAGTTCCAGCTAGCCTCTACTCTTCTCCTGAGGTGGCTGTGAAGAGTAGAAATTGTTGGCCAAATAGAGGTGGCAAACTGTACTCCCGGCCAGCTAACTTTTCTGGCATGTTATCTGTCTAGCCTGTGTCCACACAAGCTCTCGCTGGCGGAGGTTAATGACCCCCTACCGTATCCGTCGGGCCGGCCGCTAGGAGCGCGATTTAGTCAGGTTAATCATATCTGTCCATTTGGTCAATTTCTACTCTTCCCAACCACCCCTGAAGCCTGGTAGAGGATACATTCAGCTTCAATTATCCAGTATGGCAGACAATACTTACGCCATAGGTACAAACTATACTTCAAAGTCCGATGTGGGTACAAACACCCTGATCTCCAAGCAGATCTACACGGAGGCAAAATCGTCATGTTAGTCAGAGAATCTATGGGCGCTGACTGAAGATTCTCTGGCTGACATTACGAATTGTCCTCCTTGTAGATCTGCTTGGAGATCACAAACAACTTAGACACAACAAGGACTCAACTTTGCCACCTTTCTTTCCCCAGGCGCGTTGTTACACGGCTTTGCAGCTGAATCTTGGTCCGTTCCTGGCCGTTTGGTGGGGATTTCTCTTCGGCCTGGTTCATTTTCTACACGTCAGTGTCGTCTACCCTTTGATCGCACTGCTCTACAGAGGGTTGGGCCAACCCACGAAGACATGCTTTCGAGAATTTTTGAAGGTTTGTTTGAATGAGTAATCAATTTTTCGAAGCTGATATGATCTAGCCTAAAATCAATATTTTTTCTTCATAATATCAGCTACCAGTATAACAATGAATATGATTTCTTATTAAGACTGGATGTACATATGCATAGATTGTTTCCTATACTGAAATTGGTTTTCTTTCTTTTTGTGCAGGCCAGTACTTACGTCACCCATAGCCTTATTTGGACATTCGTGGATCCATGGGTACAATATGGCGGACAGCTTCTTGGCCAATCAACAAGCTTCATTTTCTCGACTGTCTCAAGACCATGGAACGACCGCATAAAACATTGGGCGAATTTACTGTTGGATTTTCACACAGCTTCATCAAAGTATTAGACTTTTATCGTAACTGAGTGAATCGATACTTTTGCTACAGCCACCAACTCTGGTACTGTATGACTGTAGTAATATATTGTTATATTGTAAAATAGGTGAAACAAATTCAAGAATCAAGTAGCAAAACTGTTGCGGACCGGCTTAGAGTAACATAATGTCCCGTCGACTAATACTGGCATGCTTGGAAATTGATCAAAACAGGTTCCCACGTTTCTATAGTGGCCGATCATTGTAGCTTTTATTTCAGTCACTGAAATGTTTAGAAGGCTATCGATCGAAGTGTTTCCAGATGATTCCAGGCTGTCATGTGTCCTCATGGGTTGAAAGCGTTTCCTGGCTGTTATTCGGTTACCTCAGCGTAAACGAGCCCAAACACTGCAATGATATCATTAACCGCTAGATGTCAGTATGTACTATGTGACCAAGTAATTTCTATAATGAAAATATTTCAAACTCTTGATACATGTAACTTCGTTCGAAAGGAACATTAATTTATATACATCATGCGATAATGAGAAAATTGTGTAACTCCCTAGTAGTAAATGATGTGATAGTCATACTCGTGACACATGTATGTTAGATGAAGGTGAACATCCTCAGAAATAAATCATGTACATTTGGAAATCGTTTGAGATTTGGAAAGAGATATTATGGATCGCATCCTTTGAACACACGAACGGGTCCAGGACGTCCCTCTTCCACAGCCTCGCTTTCACACATGGTTTTACACTGAACCAGGTCAGGGAGAGTAACACTACAGCGACAATCTAAATTTATGATGACACAGGGTTATTAAAGATGGCGGCAACTGAATGCGAAGGTTGGTAAATTTGTCATCGTAGGAGTGTTTAAGATTGACTTCCTGTACGGGACTCACGACATTGCTGGTACAGGTAATTTTTGAAGGGCGCTTATGTTAAACGCTGCATGATAATCGTGAGTTATGACACAAGCGAAGCTATAGAGATATCTCAAATCGAAACTCCGTTGTGTCACTGGGCATTCATTAGTTTCCTCCAAACTTGCATAACATCACCTAACGTTACTGCAAGCTTGCATAGATATAATTATCTCGTGTTACGACACATATCGGAGTATACTAGTACTTGCTAGTTCCTAGCAGTTGATTAAAAGCGACGTCTGTACGTTGGTTTGCGGGTTAAACTTGTGAACGTGTGTATGCAACTTGTACAGCCTGGGAGGCGGGTGGTGGGGGTTGTGGTGGTTACTTCCGAGTAGGCCCCCAACATAGGGATGTGATGAATTTTACGGAATCTTTCGATTTTACTCTTAACATATCCAGCAAGCCAGCTCGGCACAGCCCGTGTATGTTCGTAAGGAAGTCCTGAAGGCTTCCTCTTATCTATCGGTCACACTGCTGTTGTACCCTACGGTTCGAAATTCCACTCAACACATTCAAGTCACTTTGAATTTGCAAATGCCTGAAACGTTGTTTTCCAACTGTGAAAGCGTGTGAAAATTTGATACAACTGTGTGGAGTGTGGAGTAGCAAGCGTAAAAGTAGCGTTCTTACTGAAAATACTGCGAAACCAGTATGGACTGGTTTAAGTTGTGACTTTCGCGGAGGAGTTTTGCTTACACTACAAAAAAGTGGAAACCATTGTCGCTATGCTAAACTTACGTTTCTCACAAAAACGCGTTTATTGCAAACTGTTAGCTGGTGACAAAAATCTTGATTAAGCATTCTCAGCAAATGAGGTACGGAACAAGGCTGCCCAACTAGTACATCAAAAACATACATGGACACACGTTTACAGAGAACTCGAAATGATGACATAACAAAATTGCTACATTAGTATTCCAATTTAGCCGTGCCTGTTGGATTCTTACAGTGCCAATATAAAGACTGAGACGAGGATGATAACAACAGGTGTGCTGCCTTCTTCACCTATTCATCCTCAAGGTATCCTCAAGGTAAGACTAACTAGAAGCAAAGGAGAAAATGTTATTCTTAGTATATACCTTCAGTGTACGCCGCCCAAGCATTTACATACGTGATTAAGTACGTGTAGTATGTATGGCTCTACGCACTACGTGCAAGAGGATGAATCCTGAATTCTGAGTATGTTTGCAAAGAATACATCTGAATATTTTCTTGGGAACGAGAAGATGTACAGCCGCTCTTCTTCTCTCATTGGTTGTTTTGAATCGCGTTCTCTGGGTCCGCTCTCGGTCCCGGGATGCCGGACAGCTTGAGGCTGAACCTGCCTACGATGGAGCTGAGAGACAGACCCATGGACTGGAAGCATGGGTCAAGCCACACGCGGACGATGGCCTTGATGGTCAGGCCGAAGAGCCGTATGGCCATGAAGCACATCTTCAGCCATGGGTGGACAAACCACACGATGAAGAAGTTGAAGAGGCCGAACATCAGACCCCACAGAACGGCCAGTATCACCCCCAAACCAGCGGATAGCACTTTGTACAGTCCACCCTGTGGAGACAAAATAGATAGTTTGCGTTATGTGTGTTGAACACTGTGTTCTTTCAAATATGAACGAGAGAAAGAGGCCTACCATAGCACGCGGTGAATGCTACAGTTTAGTCATATATCACCAGAGGACGCACCACGCAAGAGAACAAGAGCGAGCTCAACAGATACGCACGTTATGCTCCCAGGTGGACCCAAGATGGGGACGAAAATGTTCTGCATTTGCTAGCCAATCTTGGGTGCTTTTTATAAGATCTTGAGGAAGAAAATGCACATAAACGTAGCAGGTCTTTGTTAGCAAAGGTAATACGTCTCTCGCTGCAAATACGTATACGTTACCTGTGTGTACTCGAAGACAACTGAGTTTACAGTTCGAATAGGCCCCCAACTTGTCACATTCTGCGGCTCGTTGAAGATCTCGTCAAAGGTGACCTGTAAAAACGAATCGGGGAAGGTTAGTTACTATATAGTACGGTATATGTAGAGCCGTTGGTCCCGTGTATGAGGGAGCTTCTGTATCTGTATCTGTATCTATATAGCCGGTATAACCGCCATTAGGCGTAACACACCAGCTTCGCAGGCACGCGGCAGGCAAAAGCACGTAAAAGAACCCAGCACACTTATCGAGATAAGCTGGGGTGACCCGGTGCGCTTGGCTAAATACGCAAGTTGCACTACTAGCTACTGAAAAAGCGTCCTCAGTTTGAGGTTCGACGGCTTATATATAGCCTGAGATTGTTAGACACCGTAAACACACATAATTGCAAGTGGATTTTAAAGTATGGTCTCTTATTTTTTTCTTTTTTTTATATAGAATTCCCTTTTACCAACCTTGACATGCCCCTTTGTACTGTAGATGTCCATATCTTCGTCATCGTCTCCCAAAGACTGTTGGGCATGTTGGGCACGATGCAGCTGGATCAATCGGTCGGACTCAACAAAAGCCTGCGGTCCCACAATGGTGTGTTGGGGGGCGCCGCTAGGCATGCTCTGGTAGGTGTAGTTCGGGTTGTCATAGCCAGGGGGCGCCGGTGTCGCTCCGTAGCTCATGTTTGCACCGGAGGTTTTCTCGCTGCAAATACATGTTAGATGTGAATTTACAGCTAGACTAAGTGCAGGGTATATCGATAAACAGGAAAGAAAGTGCCTCATTAGAAATCGGTCATGATGCAATGGTGTTTATTTCCATGTCGTATAAGAACCCTTTGTAGAGCCCCCTGTTCTGAGAGGTTGACCTAAGATGACCTTAGGTTTAATGGTTAACCTGTGACAAAAAGGGCGTCGAAGTATGAAAGGACAGGGGAAAATGAGCTTTAGTTGTATAGATACCGTTGATATCTGGTTTTCATATGTTTCTCATTTCTGTATAATTAGCTTATTACTTCATAAGAGTCTCAAGATTAAACATATTGTTATACTCATGACAAAGAAAACACATACACCAGGTATTAATCGTTTGAGACATACCACGATAGTTCAAACTTATCTAAGTTTTAGATCACTTGTTTCTTCACGGTACAGGCTACGAAGTCATAATCAACAGCTAAACGCCTCATGGTTGAAATATATAACAATCACAGTACACTGTTCTGTTATGAACATGGCGACAACAACAAATCGCGAGGCGAATATAAGACCAAGAGTTGTGCTCTAAAAGTATGTGTAACTTCTGAACCATGACGTTGTATTCTGACAAGCTCAGGGCAGTAAAAATGACAGGTACATACAGATAAGACTAACTCACCTGTTGAGAAATGTTTCGTCAGGACCAGCCGACATTTATGTTACGTACCACGTACTTCCTGATTGTAGCCTCGTGACTTGGGTTCAATGAACGGAAGCGACCGCACCCCGTTAAGTTCACCCTTAAGTACCTTAAAAGCATTTGCTTGTAGTGCTACATGAATAAAGCTTTTATGCGGCATTTAAAGTACAATGCACGCATTCCAGTATCAGCAGCAAGAGACGATAAAGTGATAAATACACCGATTGGTAATAAAGACAATGTTCGTGAAGGGCTTTTAGTAAATGAGCGGTCCTTTTTGATTCGCTATTTACAAGATAAATTCTGAACACCCAATGTCAGAACCCACCCCAAACTGGACGTCTTACAACCGTTGTCCTAATATCATGCTAATCAGAAATTGTATATTTGTCGGGACTTGTTTTCCTGCGATGTAATTTCCTTTTCCATAGCCCAATTTGGTATCTTCACTCTTAACCAGCTGGATTGCAATATCATTAATGTCGTCTTTAATGATTAACCCAACATCAAACATAACCCGACCTTATGTTTGTGGCTGCGTTGTCTCAGACTGTGCCTAGGGTTTCCATAAACAGCGGAGAGTCTAATCAAGTAGGGCAGGGAAGACCATAAAATGCCCCTGTGTTTAAGGGTATGAAGGACATAGAAGTAATGTGAATTCTTTATCTTATTTGATTATCTATTCATTTCATTGGTATGGCCGTAACAACGACACACAAGTAGGGCAGACCAACTAGCCAGTGGCTATTACAAATAGGCAAATGCATTATATAATATCCGTGAAAAATATATTTTACATGAAAGAAACACACTTGGTATTACAAAGAAATTTTAAAAAGGTTTAAGGTCCATTTGAGAGACAAGCTTTTTATGTCTCATTTCTGTTTGAATACTTTACTATGCTAATGTACACAATATGACTTCTCACAGCCCATATATGCTTGTATGACACCAATGTTTACAATGCTTAGTATGTCAAAAAAGGGTTTTGTATTATAACTTCGTTTTAAAGACCACTAAACAATATTTGAGCAAGCGGACATCATCCTCTTTTCTAATCCAGTCGAAGAGATTGATTCATCGATTAAAATCGTTTCTCTGCATGCCTAGCCTTTATCAGCGTAAACAACATTTGGTCGCGCTATCACCTTGGAGTAGATTAAAAAGTTACGAGGAATCCAAATCCATTGAAAAGCCAGAATTAGGAATCAAAGTGGTTGACTGATTGCTGAGGATAAAAGGCGGTTCCAGCCTGCGGCGTTTCCTACTGCCTTGGTCGCTGGAGCAGCGCATCCGGCCCACAGGCAATCTCTTTCTTAAGGGTCTGTATATCTTTTCATCCACTGTAATCAGTGGTAGATACTGTAGATACTGGTAGATAGAAGACTGCAAAACTTCTTCTGTGTTGGTGATCAGATATAGAATGAAAACAAAGATTGGAAATGTTCTTCCAGAACACCCGAATTGTTGGGTGACCTACGGGTGTCTTTGACCACTTTATGGAGTCACGTGGTCTAGTTATGGGTCACTTTGGCCGAGGAAGGTTGTAACGTTAGCTGGCATTTCTTTTTTGTGTCTGAAAAAGGGCTTTCCACATTTTACTTGTCTAAGGTATCATGTTGTGAAATGCTAATTAACTGTAGATTTCCCGTTAATCAATTCATCAGGTTGGTAGGGCATTATGAAAAGTATGCCCTTATGACACAATCGAAATAGAAATGATAGAAGTTTCGAATTCGGTACCTTTCTCTGGGCATGAAAGGACTCTACTATTACTCCTTGCTTCAACAGCGTCGGGATTGTAAACGAACTTCAGTTTTGTGTGTTAACATTGGCAGTTTTTGATCTGACACAAATGGCTATTAGTTTACGGATACATCCTTCTGTGCTCAGTACCGTAGTCTGGTACCATCATATCGATTACAATGGATCCAATCCCAAAGAAAATGTCTGCTACTATCAACGCGTAGGAACTAGACTGCAAATTATTGAATACCAATTGCTTGACAACGGTGTGAAGCTAGTCTGTGTACCCAATTGTTCTTCCAATTTAATAAGAAGATAAGATCGAAATGATTGAAAGTTATTGCTACCTTACCTTTAATGGTATTTGGTTGTGAAATTCAAGCATTATTCACTACAACGTGGATGGTTCACCAAGCGCAAACTGAGAAGTATGATTTCCAATTCCTGCTCTCAAACGTGAAGAGAGATTAGATTGAGTATAGAAGGAGGACGCCATAAACTTTCTGCTACGTATAATCTACAGCTTACCAAGGCACGTGTCTGTCTCATCTGCATAAAGTGACGTCATTGACAAAGACTTGCTGTTCAGTCGAGAATTTGGGTAAGTCCAATATTTCCATTGTGTTTGAATTTGCAGTCCAATCTTGCTTCAGAATGAGGGCAGATGTATAGTATTCATGATGGCATCACCACAAACTTATAATGTAGAGCTTGTCCAAATACAATCAGTGAATAACGCTCCACAGGGACATACACAAAGTCTAGGAGTTAATAGGTCTTGGACGTGATTCACTTACGCTGTTCCCTGGGCACATCCGTACGGAGGCGTATCTGTTGCCACCTGGTTCCTAAGATTTTAAGTTAAGATACATTTTTATACCCTTGAGGTTAATCTTCCTATTTGCTCGTCTTGAGAAAGTTTGAAACTTTAAAACAGCTACAATCTTGCACGAGAAAACCAGCGAGGTTGATTACGTATGCAACCCAGAGAATTCTGTACAGATGTGCAAGGAAATGAAAGGCTTTGTATGACTAGAGGAGAAAGAAAAGAGATACAAAAGTCCTTCCATGCTGTCTCCTATGGAATGGGGGCGGTACCGACTTCCAGTCACCTTTGACCCACTACTATGGTCACGTGCCCAATACGTCATGTCCCATATGTTGTGACGTCATTGATACTTATACTAATTGACCAGAAATTCGGTGAGTCTAAATCTTTGTGTGCTTGTAAAAAGTTAAGTTGAGTATTCAACCATATTCGCTGTTAGCATACTATAATATTTCCTTGATATTCACTCATCTTCAAGGCTCCACCCTTGTCATCAAATTTCCCCAAGGTCAAACTACAGAAATAGCCGTCACACACTGGTTGTTTGACGCACCTTATCTGAACACAATCAAAAGGATAATCTGCTAGCACTAATAACGATCCTGAGCGCATTCCGTCTGGGTGATTATTTCTATAACAGGGAATTTATTTTATGGTTCATCACATCTTTGGAACCGGAAGATCAGTACTTCCCGTTTTTGTGCGTAGCGAGGCTTAGTGACGACGATGGAAAGTAACCAGGCTTGTTTGTTAAAGTACATCTAGATGAATGCGTCCCGGCGACTGCAAATCCTGG
Source organism: Branchiostoma lanceolatum (assembly GCF_035083965.1). Taxonomy (NCBI): domain Eukaryota; kingdom Metazoa; phylum Chordata; class Leptocardii; order Amphioxiformes; family Branchiostomatidae; genus Branchiostoma; species Branchiostoma lanceolatum. The sequence continues at coordinate 6,016,156 of NC_089731.1, read as the reverse complement.
ATAATTGTTCTTCAACTTAACGCTGCAGCCGACGATGGTACAGTGACGTGGATAGCTAATCTTTGTAAAACACGGGCTGTTTAGAATGTAATTTTCAACGTAAGTGTTGCGCATACAGATGTGGAATACGTATTGGCTTCGGAACAATGTTGAGAATAATAATCATAGACTGCAGACTACAAATGAAACTTTTACTCATTATCATTTTGAAAATTGCTCTAGGGCATTTCTCCTGGATAAGGGCACCGAGTTTTCACCCTATTTGAAACTCACAAGTTTTTACGTCTCACTCAAATGCTTGGCTCACAAACTTGTAACGTGCCTGTACAGTAATCTTTTGTCTTGCTCGCAGTCTCGAGTCATGAAGTTTGAACTGTTTGAAGTGTCAACATAAATATGTGATGGATAACTGCCTGTCATGTCTTTATCTGGCGCGCAGAGTGACTTGTTTCGGTAAGAGAAGAGAGCAGGAGGATGAATGATGATGATGGTCCATCCATGCTGATGATTGGGAGATACGTCACAGGTAATGGATGGACGAGGCAGTAATAGGTACCATCGTGACGTACCAACGTTAATCGGCTACGCAAAAAAGGAAGTAAATTGGCTTCAATGAAATATCATTATGGAGATACGGTAGTTGACGTATTCGCAGAGGGTGAGGAGCTCTTTCTCGTGTAGGATGTAAATTATACATCTCCTGCTTGTTCGTCATGCAAGCAAGCCAGAGAGCATTTTTAGCCAATAGCAAAGACCGTATGTTTCACCTCATATGACCACTTGAAGAAGTACCAACCGAAATTAAAGTGGGAACTCATGCAATCGGTATCGGTCAAGAATTCTATACATGATAATGTTTTTGAGAAGGAAAATAATCTGCCACTTATTCTTGGCAGTCTTTTAGCCAACTTCGTCTGCATGTCGGCGACGTTTTGAGGGAGGTGGGCAGGCTATGGTATCGGCCTGTAGATTGCTCTCGGTTGATTTTTCAGCTTTCTCTTCTCAGGAATTTGTTCCTCTTTGCTCTTGACGTCTGAAGTGCTGTGCAGTTTGTCACCATGCCCACATTGCCTTAACAGGGATTTGGTCTTTGTTGTTCGGCAGATTATCTTGTCAACATTGTCGCGACATTAAGTCAAGCGTAAAAAAGCAGCAGCAGACGGGGCCTTTCCCTTATGATGTCCCATTGTGCAGACCGAAATAACACCCCATTATGAGATCCACAGAACAGAGAGTTATGTTGAAGATAGCGGCAGGGATCATCGGTGTAAGTGCCCGTCAAAATGCAACATCGATTATCTCTTAAGACAATGTTACAAATGGTACCAACGCTCTTGACGGACAAGCTTTGCCCAGTCTTGCTTGGTTGCAGTATCTGGAAGTATTGGAAGGAATGCCACAATATCATTGGGATGCCTTTACCTGCCTGTGACTAAAGGACAGAAAGCAAGATTGAACAAGATGGTATACATCATCTTCCAAATGCTAAGAAAAACAAATATGACGACAAGTAGAAGAAAGATGTAAGTGCTCATCCAACACAGCTTATTCATCTCTAAAGACAAACATGTTACAAAATACTCTTAGAGACAAACATGTTACAAACGCCCTTTGGGAACAAGCCGCACCCGATCTTACTTACTTGGTAGGAATACCATTAAACTGTTGGGATACCTTGACTTGTTTATTACTAAAGGGTAGCAAACATTGGAACAGCATGGTATAATCCGTGAATAGTTTCCTCAGGTTGGCAAGTCACTGAGTAAAAAAGAATGCTTTTACACAACCAAGAGATTTATTCCAACGACGTTTCGGTGACCGTCTGTCACCTTCTTCAAGGCAATTCTGACTGGTTCACATATTTTATTCAGCATGGGACAGTCCTCTGACCAAAAACAAGTATGACGACAACTAGAAGAAGTAATGAAATCATTAAACTTCAACTACTTTCTAACAAAGGAGATTAGACTAACCGCTGCTCTGGTTTTCCTCAGGATAACTAATCACCCGTGTGCTCAGATCACGTGATCTAACGGAAGTCTGACATACATGTACATAAAGAGGCAAAGGTGGTTGGAAGTCGGTATCGTCCCCCGGTTCAGTCCATTTCCTTGTGTTGGTGAGTAGTTTATTCCTTCATGATTAGATATACTAACACAGAGAGTAACCTTTTTGCTGATACAACCAGCATAACACCATCCATTTCCTTCATGATTAGATATACTAACACAGAGATTGACCTTTTTGCTGATGAAACTAGCATAACACCATTCATTTTCATCATAACGTCGTAATTTTTCAGGAAACCTCACGAGTGAGTTTGCATTTCTATGAGCGTGTATGAAATTGGTGTGAATGACATGGCTGTAGAGCACACTCATGGGACTGAACGTCCAGAAACTTCTTGGTCGCTTATTCGATATTAACAGTTCTAAGCGTTTGTCAAGTCAAAGCTCCTATGGCATATATACGTTCTATTGGTAAAAGTGGAAATCTGCGATAAGACAGCGTTAAGCCTATGGGCCAATACGGGCAGGGCATGCCGGTGATGATATCCGCATTTATATATCTAACAGGGATCGAAGGTGGTCCATTAAGCCCATCTATGGTGATAGACGAGCCATGAGCCGTCATCATCTTCTCCAGCGAGCGTTATCTCAAGGGGACAGCTACAGAGTAAGAGCACGTCTGTAAACCAGGTCGTCTGAGGAGCGCTATCACGTTGAAAGGCGCGTTCGGTGATGTGCCTTGGAGGCAAACTTGGCTAATGTAAAAGGATTGACCCACCTTAAATGATGAGAGTCATGAAGGAAATGATGGTAAGATGCACCTGGGTCAGATAAGGCTCATGCGTCGTTTTAAGGACTGTTTGCATAGAGTACGTTCACTTTTCACTGATGCATATTTTGCCCAAAATGCGGAGCAGCACAACCAAAATACTTTAAGGTGAAGAAATTATTGTGTAACATTTTAAAGAGAAGAAATTTTTTCAAGATCACAAGACATATCCTTCTGTCTTAAGATTTTCAAAACGATTCGGCTCTTGGTTTCGATGTACGACAGATTTGGATCGTTTGCATTGAGTTCATTTATGATTTAAGCATTGTTTGCTTAAAATGTGGATCACGGCACAGCAAGAGACGTATATTACAGCATGAAGAGGAGAAATTCTTTCGAGATCACAAGATGTCGTCCTTGTGTCTTTAGCTGGTCAAAGCGTTTCAGTTTTGATAAAAGACATGCTCTTTAAAGAACGGTTGCAGTCAGATATGCAAAGACTTGGTGCAACAGACCGTTTGGTGTAATATGACCAGCTGCTGTCGCGCCGTGTGCCTGCGAAGCTGGTGTGTTACGCCTAACGGCGGTTGTACCGGCTATATAGATACAGATACAGAGTCATTACGTCATTCGCATGCGTGTTCCTTCGAGTGCCACATTGCCAAATGACCAAATAAATCTAGTTCACAGACATGACTTTTGAACAACTGTCGAAGGCGATTTCCTGGACGCAGAAACGATTTCCTGCAATGTAGAACTCTTCGTTATAGGCTTACTCCTGCCTAATGGGGGCCATTGACCTAGATCCATGTGTTGTTGTTGTTGTTTGGGGAGGAGATTTGAGACAGAGGCTTTTAGACGACATGAAAGGGGCTTGTCGGATATAGCCACAGGATTCCCCGAAGGGACTTAAGAATAAGAAATAAAACGCCTTAAATACAAGTTGATCTAAAGGATGATTTTGTTGTACAGCAATTGTAGAAGACGCAATGTCTGCTGATTCTACCACTTAACAGCAATCCTAGGAAACTAAGGTGAATCATTATATAGAAGAGGTGAGAATGCGAACTTTTATAGTATCTAGTGGCATTGGTTGATTGTTTGTTTGTTTACCTGTTTATTTTACACACAGAGAACTAATAATACGCGCCGTGCCGTACCACACTATTTATGTATACGCTGCGTACTCATGATCATGTCTAATCCGTGACCTTCTTGTTTGAAATTGGGACTTATAACCGCTACACAACATGTACGACATTTTATGATGGATTGTGCAACACGCAAAAAGTAGAGACTATTTACAATATTAGCCTGTTGGACCCGAGCCATAATGGCCCATTGGGAACGTGGTCTATCAGCTTTACACCTCCTGTATGGTCTATCAGCTCAAGTATTAGTTAGCTGATCTTAGCTGAAGCGTGTTGGTACACGTATGTCATGTTTACACCAGATTGCCTGTCTCAATCTTGGTGACGAATGGCAAGGTAAGACTACATGGAACTGTGCCATATTGTGGTGACATAAAAGCCTTTAACCAACATATGCGTATCGGGGCTTTCCGAGCAGATGTTGTGGTGAGTCATTGAAGCTGGTTGTTGGGCGTCTCTGATACCTAAGCTTCTCTGACAGCCGGGTCTCTCTGAAAGATGGGCGGCTGAGGTGGCCGGGCTTCTCTCGTACGTAGGTTCCTGGGCTTCTCTGGCAGTCGGGCTTACCGTATCGGTTCCACATGTATAGAATTTAATCAAAACAGGCTCCCATTTAGGAGGCTTACTTGATTGTATGTAACTTCCAGTTACGACTCAATGCCAAGATATCAACAGACATTTCTTTTTACATGGTGGCTGTAAGGTAATTTTCAGGAACCACCGAAATGTATATGTCAAAGCTTCTGTGTAAATCCTTCTTTTGACCCAAAGGTCGAGGTCTACGTCACAGATGACGTACTGGGGTCGTCTATCGTCACATCTAAGTACCGTGTCATCCCTGTAATGGTGCAGGAAAATAGCTATAGCATCTTGTCAGCCTTTTCCAGGAAGCCGGTCTATAACAACCTCCACGGTTATGCAACACGTTTGATGGGACAGTTAAGATGTTGATGATCCCTGCACTGAAGTCAAAGTTTGCAGGCTTGTGTATAGAATCCATCATGTAGCATGCCATGGGGATGGAATATAGACTGCCAGTCTGAGTGATTAGAAGCTTGATGCTTTTTTCTTTCTTGGATTCCAGACGGACATAAATGAAGGGATGTGGAAAAAAGGGACTTAGAAAACTAAGAATAAAAAATGTTGTTAAGTTTAGGAGAATAGAAAGGCTCAAAGAGAATAAGGTCTGCCGTTATAGGAAACGTTACCCTAGCAAACAGGAACATGGATAAAATGATAGCAGAGTAAAAACGACTTCAGAACAATGAAACATGTATGAAAAATATTTACCTAAAACCTTAATCCCACACAAAAATTAAGAATCATATCAAATGTTCGCCCAGTTCTCTGGTCTTTTTTATGGTTACTGATTTCACAGTACACGTCACTTTCCGAAGTTGTGACGGTAGCACCGGGTCAAAGGTGACTGGCAGTACCGGCTGCCATCTATGTTCAGAAAAATCACCTTGCCATTGCATTCAACTTTACCCTAGTTCCTTTGTTGCTGATTTGCTGACACCTTTTCGGACAAGTGGTCTGGTCCACTTCGGTCGGAACTCATTGATGTGCCGACACCCCAAGACTTCTTTGCTAAGTGCTTTTTTTGTGGGTTGTATCTTTAAAGCTTTCCTGTCAGGGCGCCAACATTAGAATGGCGACGGATGCCCTACTGACAATAACTGGCTTTTATCCCAGTGACAAGAACGTTTTGGGTTAATGGCAGTCGTTTGGGACTAACTGCACTTCGCCGGAAATCCCATTTGTACATAACATTTGACTTTTCAAAGTGACAAGGCACATGGCTGTATTGTGAATACGTGTTGTGCCTTAGTTTCACTTGAGGTGTGTGTGTGTGTGTGTGTGTGTGTGTGTGTGTGTGTGTGTGTGTGTGTGTGTGTGTGTGTGTGTGTGTGTGTGTGTTTGGAATCTGCTTGTGTCTTCTGTATGGGTGCCTAGTGGGTAGAGTGGTCGCCTTACATTCGGCAGGTCTCCGGGTTGATTCCGGTCGGTTCATATGATGTACTACGTACATGCTTCTTTCTCTTCCTAGCACTCGGCAATCCACGGGAAAGACTATTGTTGTTAAACACACAACACTACCAGCGGACTAGCCCCCTGTTAACATGTTGCAGTACTTGCACAGATGTGTGGCACAAGGGCTATAGAAATGGCGATGACCAACGCCCCATACACCATTTTGGTTTTGGAAGGAATTCAACTTTTCGAGTGAGACAGATTAGACAAATAAATGAATTGAGTGTAACACCTCAAAACTCTCTCACACACAGTTTTACGTCCCAAGCCGAAAGGACGAATCAAATGTCCTACACCATACCAGACATCGTGCAACTGCGATTACGCAAGACTCCCGTCCGCAGGCAGACAGTAATCCTGGACTAAATGGATTCTGAATGGCCCCTTCAGGACTCTCTTTAGGCCTCCATAGTGTCCTTCCGGGCGTGACCGGAAGTAGAGTCCAGAGGTTGAAGAACTAGTCGTTAATCAGACATGACAGTCCATATCATATGGAAGAGGCTACTTATTCATGGAGAGGTATTATTTTTGGTCCGTCTGATTGTCTGCGTTTTCACAGTTGTACATTTTTCATATGCTAGTCACGTTCACCGTAGAGTTATAATGGGTCCATGTTAATCAAAACCTTATTTGCATGATTAACGAATTAAAATTAAACAAGACATACGAGAAACCCTATATGTTTGACGTAGTCGCGATATCTTTGAAATCAACTTTTCCAATGTAGTAGCAGTCCCTTGTGAGTCGGTAACAGTTGGCTATGATTACTTAGAGCAGGTGCCAAGACGCAGTAATTTCTCGCTTTGTGGAGACGCTCCTTTGCTTTATGACACTGGAACGGAAATGTCACACGTTCATTACGTTTCTAGACAATGTGTCAAGGGGTCAAAAGCGACACATTTTTGGTTGATGTTCACACGACAAGGAATCAGAAGTAGACCTGACAAGTTGACTTATTTCTAATTTGCATGGAATGTGTTTTTGCAAGCTCGTTCCATCCAGCTCATCTGCTACTTGAATTCCTGATTGTAGGCATCTCTTCCTGCCATGGTGCCGCTAAGAAGTATGTAACTGTTGGTGGATGGCATCTTACCCGAGACGGTAACTCGAGATCCCAGGGTTTAATGTTGTAAATGCTTCAGTCACAATTAGGTACAAATCTCAAGCTCCGAGTCCGTTATGACATACAGGTCACGTATCCGTCATGGTTCCTCAAATCTAATTTTCTTTCCATTGACTGAAATCTTGATGGATCTACATCCAGCACATTCTACGCAGTTCCGCATTGCACAGTTATTTCTCCTCAGAACCCCTACGACCCCCATTATACACTATACCCCCGTACTACTTAGATGGATTGACCGATATCTTGTAGATGACACGCTGTCTTTGGTGACTAAGATTCCAGCTACTTGTCTGAATAAGGCTAATCCATTGTCCTACACAGGAGTGTTTACGCGTCGTTTCCATGTCGTGTCGGGACGGGGACGGATTTGTCTGACTGTTTTCTTGACATTTGAGATGGATTCGTCGACAATGGTCGGGTAAGTTTCATCAGGCGTGTGCCCGGGAGAGGTCTCATCTTTATATAGAACTTGTTCTTTGTCTCCGATTTGAATTGTGGGTAGTCATACTTTTTTTTTACGACGAATGTATCTATTGTGTAGCTTTCACCAAGTTTGAATGACCAACAATATAGGACTGGTGATGCCAGCAATCAAAAGTGGTTGCAAGTTTATATCGCACCAGCCCATATTAAGTAATAATTGTCGTGTAACGGACGTATCTACTATTGCCTCCGTCATGTTCAAATGGCCTAACCATACCTAACGAACTTGTGACCTCACCAAACAATGTTAAGTACCAGGAAGTCTATACCGACCCCCGAGCGATTTTCATCAGCAAATCATTTCCATGCCATCTCACCATGTAAGACTTATTCATCGTCAAAGTGGAACGTTATCCACGCTGTCGAGGCGGAACAAATGTCCCATTTTATCTCTGTCATACCTCGGCGAGCGTTCTACATCAGTTGTCAGTATCTGACGAGGGGAGTCTTTACGTTCGATCTGTGTACCTCATTCTTTGATGTACATCTAAAGGCAGCACCGATTGGAAGCACCTAGACCATAATGAGAACCAACGGACTGTGAATTAGTCATTGTTTCTTCTAGGATATCCAAACACACGAATGGCTACGTAAGTAGTATGTTTCGTTAGCGGAAATCACAGCAACCCGCCTTTAAAAGTTTGTATCATGAAGCGTAATACCAACGAGTGTGTCTCTAATACGATCATTCTGATGGTTTTGATTCTCTAGGCGCCCTTTTCTTTGGATAGAGACCGTTCAGTGACCCTTAAGTGACCAAAATTGGATTTGTGTTATCTATGACTTTACAAAATGAAACTTGAAAATACACAGAACCACAAAACCTACGTCTATCAAAGAAAGTCGTCTGAACTAACAATGAGACTTTTGGTCACTTAGCGGTCGCTCAAAGATCGCCGCCTCAGTAGCGCGTCTGTTATGCAGGATTCCAGGAACTTCCAGATCGGTATTGGAGTCTGTGATGATACTTGAATACTACTGTATATTTATAGCGATGTTACGGGGGTGGAAGCATTTGCTGCAATCAGCTTCACAGCGACTTCGCTTGAAAGATGTTTCTTCACTAGCCGCTTATCCAAGACGCTGGTGCGTTGGCGTATTGCACACAAAAGTAGCTCTGTCCAAAGGGAAACCTTTTTATCAGTATTCTTATGTCGTTTTTGTCGTTTTCAGAGAGGGCGGTGCCGGTACTGGCCTCCCCCTGACCAGGTAGGTGGATTTATCTCGGTATACATCTTCCTTCTCCGTCCCAGATGGTGCACGTCGTTTTGTCGGAGAGTCGTAAGATGAATGCACGCGCAGACCGTTCCGCTTTACCGTATAAAGATTGAGCGCGTGAAGAATTTACTGTCGGCAGAGGGGAGTGATGCTGTGTGGGGCCCAAGGCTTTTTCTCTGCCGGCGTTTGTGAGAAGGGAGAGGCTGTTAGTAAGAGGTTTGTGATATATTCTCGGCTTCTTATTCAGTCCGCGTCTTTTTCTTCTTCCGACAGCACTGCGGAGGAGACACTTTCATCCTTGACAGGCCGAGAAAGAAGAGGCTCCGGCTGTCCGCTCGACCCTTCCAGTGGAGATAGATAAAGGTAAGCCGTGTGCCGCCTGGAGTTCTTCAGTTGCGAGCATCTACTGATGCGCAGTATCCCCGAATGTGCTTTAAAAGTCACAGAAACAGTGGTGATGTCAACTTTGATATTTCCGCAGGATATCTTACGGCCGCAAAGAGATCTTGTGCAGCATCGGGACTCCCCGAGGTATGGACACGTCAGATATACAGTTGTTTAGGACATTCACAGTTTTTTTACGTTGCAGTCTTGCAAGCACCTATTGGTTTGAGGAAAAAGATCCTTAGATTAGGCGACAAAATGGTCTACAACGGTGATTAAGCATGTGTTGCTAGCTGTTGTTTTCATCTAGAGAATTGTGGTTGATATTTGTTGACTGTTAATCTGCAAAATACCGTGCTTTGAAAAAGATGATTAGAGTTGTAATTTGAGGATGAAATCTTCATTCAATCTGTTGATTGTTTTTGTTGCTTAACGTGAGACAGAAAATGTCGACACAGGAAACGCATTCCTGTTTGATCCTTTACTACATGTATATTGCTTACGTAGATAGATGAAAATGTATAGCGTGTAACTATTAACTGGTGATAGTTTTTAAGACATCGTCGTATTCATCTGCATGCATCTTAGGGCGTAACCTTGCACGAACAACGAACATGTTCAAGACATGTTGAGTACATAATTGTGTGTCTATAAATCTGACAAAATTTTCCACGGCCTTGTTGTATGGGCGCTCAATAATCTCCAATGTCCTTCAATGATGCAAAGGAATTGGCTTTTGATTACCTCAATTCCGATGGTCCCAAAGGTCTTTAAAAGATATCACTGACCAACGAACTGGTCTTTCATCGGCTGTCCAACGCTCTCCGTCCTATGATAATGGGGCCTTACACTACTACCTTATGCAAGGGGTACATTTCCAAACCGACCTCTAGCCGGGCAGTTCGTGGCCAGGAGCGAGAAGTATATATAAAAGACAAGAAATCTCACACAATGTTAAGAAAGTAGTCATGAGCATTCCTTGTATATATTTCTTGATATGCACGTTTATCTTCATTTCTACAAACAGCCCGGCCGGGCCCCGGATTGAAAATGTGACCCACGCATTACCAACATTGAACATATGTCGGCTATCGATTCAGGTGGTGATGTGGCTAGTCCGTCGTGAAAGGCCAGGTGCAGGCAATGCATGCAGATATACCCCGCTATGTCTGTTTGAAGATTAGCCTGGGCTCGAGTTTGATATTCTCAACACTCCTTGCGAAAAACTACCCCATTAGGAAGCCATCAAGCTGGAATTACAAAACTAGAAGACTGGCGGCAAGGATATATTCAGAAATAAGAACGTCTCAATTAAATCAAAATGAAAAACAGAAATAATACCGATGTAAATCCATCGATTTGACATCTACAGAGTGTTTTTTGTTAGTTCTCTTTGCACAAAATTCTGAGAATCATACTTCAAATTTGCTGCGAACTGAAGAAAAAAATGCCCGTTCGTGGCTTGAGAAGAACAAAGATCAGCTTATAGTTGACTTTATTGCTGTACAGAAACGAAAGACAGCTGCAGGTTATATTCGACGTTGTCGTTTCACGGAAAGAAAATATAGCTTTTACTGGACCTTGTCGACCATGTTGAAGACACACATGCGTCTGAATTTTGTAAAGTACCCAGAAATGCCCTAATGGATTCAGGAGAAGTGTAACTAAGGAAGGGCAAAATACAACTGACATTTGTCCTGATCTAGCATCTTATGATATGACGTCCATATAGATGTAAAGTGCATTCGCCCCCACACAGCGTGTGCCATTATGTCCCGTAATGTCACGTAGTTTGCTCCTTGAATATTACAAATTTCCGTGCCAATGCGTTTGACCTTTTTGGCTTCATACCGCACAATGCCTTATGATGAGTCTGACTTTTGAATTGTGAAGAAGAGGAAGCTCATCCGGATCTACCGGCGCCGTTTTAGCATCGACGTGAAGGTCACACGCGTTTTGATTCTAAATAGCTGGCACTGAGTCCGACGGGGGAATCTTCAAAGATTTCTCACTGTGTCCTATAAAGAATAATCAGGAATTATCTCTGGTGGGCTTAGGACCAATTAAAATGCGCCATGATAATGATTTGAGAGGGTTATTTTCTGACCAATGAGGGACCCTTGGCCTATGCTTTGGCGTTTTATCTTCCATCCAGGAAAGCCCGCTGTCGGAGCAGTTCCCGTGGTATAAGGCAAATATTCGCATGGACCTGCTTTGCATCTGATGAGTCTGGCAAGATGTTTTTGTAATGTAACTACATGGAGATGTACAATAGCAAACTTAATTGCCGATGAAAGACAATTATGATGATGAAATTTTGTTCTTGTGATCTATTTCTTCATCATTGTTCTCAGTTATGATCTTGCTATCTTTCTTCAATTCATAACGATAACTTAATACCATATTTCAAATCAGTACAATTGATTGCACGATTTTGAAATATTGTTTTCATTACTCAGCATTGTCATGTTGTTACATGTGGGTGTTATCAGTGTACTATTACATCTAATGATATCAACAATTTTCAGGTGTCTGCCAAGATAAGCTATCTAACTGCATTGCAGCACTAATTTGTCAATGCTTTCGTTATTGGCTCATTTGCTAAAACCAAATTACGGAAGTTTCCATTCGTAATGATTACGTGCAACTATTCCAAAGTAACATAAATGCAATCCATTAAAACCAGCCGTTCAGGTAATGACATCATTTAATACAAGCCGGCGGTTTTAATCCCTCCATTAAACACTCGCCAGTGATTAATGGTCTTAATAAACACCGGTGGATGTTTAATGACCGGTTGGTGATGTGGTGACTTAGGTTATCCATATCAAGCAACCATCTGCTAGGCAGCATATGCGTATAGGCGGTTATGGTCGTTAACTCAAGAATGTACACATCGGTAATCTACGGCGTAATGGCATGTGCATGTCCGCATAAAGATAGGAAGCAAGAAGGCCTATGATGGCCTAAACGTGTGTGCTTAAGTTGTGATTTTTATGTCTCTTTAATTTGCTATTTTATTTTATCTATTGGTTTGGCTGTTCAACACACACAGACAGGCCTGCCCAACTAGCCTGTAGCTATTACAGAGGGCTGTCCCTATGCTAGCTAGACGATAACACTTACGGTATGTGTCTACAAAACCGTTGTAGCTACAAACTAGGCCAGCTTTTCAGGCACGCGGTAGCAGCTGGTTATATTACCCCAAACAACTTGTCATATATAACCCCTGTACATCTACCCCAGGCGTATATAGTGAGGATGACCCTACTGTACTCGGTGACAATATGCGTTCCGCTCTATTTACTGTCTTACAGTGACCTGTAACACTCATGTCTTTTACGCCAGGTGGTCTCGTCGGGTTTTATTGATTCCAAATACCTTAAAAACAATCAAAATGAATGTTTATACTCATCACTACTTACGCATTGGTCGATTAATTGATTGATTGATTGATGGCATTGCCTAGAGTGCTGTTGATCGATCGAATCCCGGTAAGTAGGCTCACTCATTGTATCGGCTTCTTAAGATTAACATTCATCATGTAACACAATGGGTGCTTCCCATTATGATAACTAACATTTCGCTGTCCAACGGGGATAATTGAGAGTAACAGGAAGCGTATTATGTTTTTATGGGCGTCAGGTTTAAAATAGCAAAGGTGGACAGTATTGTATTGATTATTAGCGAGAATAAGGCAGAGGTTATGTTTCTGTCGGAATGCATTTCCTTATCAGTTTGTTACTGACCATCGGGTCAGCTAAAACGTTACGGATAGATATTTATACTTCTTACATATTTGTTACCTAAGCAAGCATTAGGCTATACAACTACGACAGAAAATGTACACGGTACAATACCAAAACAAAGTAACGAAATCAATAACGTCTATTAAAGGATGTAAATTTCTACCCAAGTAGACAGGTACTTCAACCAGTGCCAGGTCATTATAGACCCAGTTTTATGATGGAGCCCCGTTGCAGGGACGGTATCGACTTTGGAAATTTGAACTGTTTTAAGTAGTAAGTTGACGTATTGCATGTCAACTGAATCCAACGGTAGCACTTTTAAAATCAACCATAGGCATGGTATCAGAAGAAGAAGAAGTTCACTTAGAATGAGATATTGTGCATACTTCAACTTGAAACTTGCAGATTATCTATATGAATCGAAAAGCATATTCCAAAAAGAGATCAGCAGTATCTCGACTTCGGTGACCCTACAAAAGGACGATACGATTGTCATCAGAAAAAAAGTTTAAGGGCAGACAACAAAGGGATCTCTTCAGCCCATGCAGCTCAGGTCATGGTGTGCAGATGCCGTTAAGATATGCTTTATCTTATTTTGACGCCACTGGCTACACTGGTGCTGATATTAGATGCTTCATGTTTCGATCGTAAGTAAAATGTTTCGTATGGGCCTCGGGGCTTATCGAGATTTCGCATCAAACGGGACTTCTTTGTGCAGCAAATGTTTCAGTACCATGGACGGTGACAACGTCTGTATAGAGAATCGCGCTTCAAGCATAAAGAGTTATTCACACAAAAATCTCAGAGAGTTACGGCATATATACCAGTAGTGATCTTAAAGATTTGCTGTTAGCATTAGCGTTTGAATTTGAGCCTCGCTACGAGAAAGAATGGGCCAATGACCATAACAGCGTGGTCACATTCATCGTAGGTCTTCCTTCGACTTTGATGCCGTCAATTGTTTAAGCTGACTGTGACAGAACCGACATTATACAAGGATGCAACACAACCTTTTTTTTATAGACAAAACACATGCACGACTATCCCAAGAATGCCCTCGGTCTGTGATTTTATGTGAAGTTCTTTATCATTATTATACATCACAAACCGTCACATGAACGGGGAGAAACACCGTACTCTCACACTGAATTGGCATAGTTTATTACAATTCTATCAAACAACAGTTATACAAAATCACAAGATGTATCAAGTATCGCACGACGTATGTGACCGGGCCCTTATACTAGTTATAGCTTGTGTTATATATGTGCTATAGGTACTAGTTATAAGTGGCATCGTTGCAGCAGATGGCGTCGTCCCGGGACCATTGGTGAGACACATATGCAGTACAATGGACGGATGGCTCCAATAAACGGGAGGTTTAATGATGATTGGGCGTGACAAATACCCTATACCACTGACGGACAGGGGGACAGGACGAAATTTATCTGGTGGCGTGACGACTATAAAGTCAACTATGCATTACTCTGCCATATGGTAGAACTAAAAGGATATAAAGCACACAAAAAAATTATGACAAAAGAAAAATAGTACATCCAAACATAGAAATCGATTTATTTACAGCGGTAGACTGAACAGAAGTCTGTAGTAAACATTTTGTTTTCCCTTTGTTTGTTTGTCAAAAGGAGTAATGCATTTCAAACAAAGCTATGTCCTTGCATGTTTTTCTTGTATAAGGACGGTATGATTTTATTTCAAAGCTACTTTTGAAGTTGCTGTGATATCGCTAGTACTCCCATGCCGAACGCCTACGCTTTGACATTACTTCAAGCCAGATATCAAATGGTTTATCTGGCAGGTACTTTGGAGAAAGGATACATGTCTTATGCGGATAGGGATCAACTGCCCGGGGCTACATAATGCATTAGGGGTCTTTTTATCCATACAGCAAATAGCACCGGTTGCACACCTTTAAAAGGACATAAATCAGCACTGTTGCAGATGTATGGAAAGGTCAGATAAAGATGGCTTGTGGGGTTGTATGCGCAGGATTATCAGTTGTAATGTGGATGGTCCGTCCTTGGAGACTTCTACTTAATACTTTGTGAGGTCAGATAACTTTCTGTCGGAAGGTTTGTCATTGTCAGAACAAGGCACTTTTGGATCTATAACTCGCAGGCAAACAATGCATTTAATAATGCCAAAGACGGTTAGTATCAAGCCAAGCGGATTTGTAAAGTAATGGTATTATATTACGTAACATTTAGGTAAAACCAAAGTATGATAGGTAATTGTCAGGTTGTTAGACAGAGTGATAGATTAAACCAAAACAAGTTGTCACCATGCATCGTAAACGTGACCAACCATCTGAACTCACTGTACGTCTAGCTTTTTAGTACTTGACAACAACGTGCCTATAATGAGCGTTTTCAGTGACTCATGGCTCAAGCCTTTTTGGCCCTCTCAAGTAACTATTAGATGCTTAAAGCAGAGAAAAACGAGACGAATACTTACAACCCTGCTGCTGAAACTAAAAAAAAACTGCTCTGTAATCTTAATTGAAATGTACATGAAACAACCGATGGAAAATAAGTGAAAATATCCAAAAGCTTCGCCTTCTCCTCCCGTGAATCATTTTGCATGCGAAGCTCCAGTCACTATATGATACATAAAGAAAACGGGCGCTGCCCTCACATATATGTCTTTCCACTATTGTCCAACTGATATAAGAAGTGACGGCATATTATCCGTGGATGCTTTTCATTGGAGATGTTTCTGAAGTCTATTTCAGAACAGTATTCTGCATGACTAGTTTTAGCCGGATACATTTCGTTTAGGAAGCAGATAGCGTGGATGGAACACTGATGATTTTCTATATCTATAAACTTCCAGTCTGAGGCTAGTCTGTCGTCAAGCCCAGGAGTAAACAAAATGTTAACAGGCAAAATCAAACAAACAAGCAAACAAACAGGCAAAGCAAGAAGCAAATTAACTAAACTGGCAAATTCTATGAAACCTTGTCCGAATTCTTAACATCTTTATGAAGACTTCGTGCCCTCATATTCTATAAATTGTAAATATGAAATACTTGAATGGAAATGATAAACAGACGAAGTTATGCATAGAAGTTTTTTTTGGAGTTGGTCCAGCAACCATCCCACCTGAAACAAACATTGCCACAGAAACAGCAAGATATGCTATTCTGTGTGCTATTCTGCACACAAGAGAAGGTTGACGCTTACTTTTTTCATGCACATGAATTTACATGTTCTAACAAGCAACCAGTCGCTGTCTGTAGTCCAGACGTCGCCAAGCATTTCTTAGAAGAATTCACTCTCTCGTTTCTCCTTCCTTCAACATTGGAAATCAAAGCGCGCTCGGCTGCCCTCCATCAAACTGAGGTTGTATTGTTGCCTTATCGTCCTTAAACAACCTTGGAAGGCCAGACAGGTCGGTTACGCAAATCTTTCTGATGTTTTTGTATTCTTAAGGACGAAAGATTATTGTCGTCCATATAAAGGTTTCTGGGCCTTTATCAGTTACAGGAGAGACGCAGGAGTACCGTATCACAAAACCTGAAGG
Source organism: Branchiostoma lanceolatum (assembly GCF_035083965.1). Taxonomy (NCBI): domain Eukaryota; kingdom Metazoa; phylum Chordata; class Leptocardii; order Amphioxiformes; family Branchiostomatidae; genus Branchiostoma; species Branchiostoma lanceolatum. The sequence continues at coordinate 5,999,690 of NC_089731.1, read as the reverse complement.
CTCTTATCTGAAAGTCTAAGCTTTCACAATGTATTGGTTGACTTAATACTCTTTTTTGAAGCCGAGGATGTCAGATCTGACAAGCGATGTCGATTCTTAATGCTCATAAGAGCATAGACTAGACAGAGGCCCCGAAAAAGGTTTGCAATAACTTTGTGAACCTTGATAAAGAGTCACAGCAGTCCCTCAAACCAGAACAGATCACTTCGGAGCTAAGTTTCTGCATAGTAGTGACTGACCTGACCCTCCATTTGAAGCAAGTTCTGTATCTGATTGTCGGTTCTTGAGACTCCTAAGAGCAAAGGCTTGACAGCGTTAAAAAAACCGGTCTTTTTCATATATCTTTTGACAAACTGCACAGCTAGAATCTGTGACGTTCATCTGTTTGGACAGGTAGTCACATATACGAAGGCATAAAGATAGAGCGTCAGAACATAAGATTGTAATGTCCTACTCCGGCATTCAGTGGATATATCTGACTCAGTAACAGGCAGTGATGGAAAGGTAGCTACGGTTGTCTACTCCAGGAAACTGGGTAGTTCGTTTTTTTTGGTGCGTCGGTCTAACTTTGTGCGAGCGTTGGATATCTAGTGATGGCTTTCTTTAGCTAGCTGCTTCATGAATGTTAAGTTGAAATATCATTTCAAGGCTTAGATCTTGTCACGTAGAATGTTGAATACTACCAGACTGACACCAGGCAGCTTTCTGTCAGACGGTCTTTTTCATAAATGCTTTGACAAACTGCGCAATGAGTCCGCGCCTTTCCTATATTCTTCCTAAGCTGCCACCTTGGACTCTATACGTCCCCGGAAGGTCCTTATCAGATCAGACAGTCTTCTCGACTTACTCTTTCTTCAAGAACTTCAACAAGATTCCGTGAAAGATTTCAAACTCCGAGTATAACTAGTTCGTCCGCATGTATGGCAATGACGCCATGAGATGGATGTTGATATTCTCTTTTATTCGTATCGATATCTGTACGTCTGGGATCCCCGAGGATGTCATTACAGACGTGACTTCCATCTTCTTCTTCTCTCTTTGGGCGAAGACGTCCGTCAGCGTCGCGCGAGAAAGATCAATAAACCTCGAGAAGGATGCAACTTTGCGCACAGTTAGTTAATAAAGCATAGTCAGCGATGTTAGGCGATTAGCGCATATCTGTCACAATGGATGGGTTCCTTGGAGCGATGTCTTAAATTACTGTAAGACATGAAGAAAGGAAGGAAACTGCGGGACGGCTGTTTCGCACCACCGGCGACAGGTGCAGTTTTAATAACCGCTCCACAATGACTGATGGCGCAATTAGCCTGTCTAAGTTTTCATATAGCTACTAGGGAAACTTTAAGTCTCACTTGGAAACACAGGAGAAAGTATTTTCTTCATTCTTTAGATGTGTGGATAGGGAATTCAGGATTGTGTCTTTCACCTGTGGCAAGTTCTGCTGTCACAGTAGACCTTAAGAAATATCCTACAAAATAATTCTACCCCTAGGCCAGATCTTACGTACCTAACGTTTCCTTTTCAATTACGATGGTACGGACGAAGAGCAACGGTTCTTTTGCCCCTCTTGTTTCATTTACTTATCCTACTTTGTTTCCGTTGTCCTTACTTGCGTCTACTGCCTATTCTTCCCTTTCCTCTGACCTCCCTCCTCTCCCTTCTATCTTTCTCTCTTTTTCTCTTTTCTCATCTTATTCATTTTCTTTCCCTGTATACGGTGTATCGTATGGCGCCTAATGGATCAGCGTGTCTGAAGAAACTTTGTGAACTTTTGTAACACCAAACCACGTACAGCGAGGACTCATTTCAGGACTCACATTTCACATTTGTGCTTCCCATCCTTCTCATTTGGTCAGAGGATTTTCAGGGATTCACAACTTGTCTCTCGCTGTCTGTCTGACTGAAAGGAAATCTTAAGCCTCGCGGCATTGCCGTGAGAAAACCGTCACAATTAGCAAGATTCTTTTACCACGCCGCGCTTCTGGTTAGACAGATAGTCACACTGCATTCCGTTAAAATGCGAACTTCTCGCTTGTCCGGAGGGCATGTTTCTCGATAAGAGTGGAAACAAAGCGCTTTAAGCACCACTTTCTCTTGTCGACCGAGAGTTATAGACTGAGAAGTAATCCTTTTAATGGAGTTCCGAAAAACTTCGCATGTATGTTCTTAAGAGCTCCTCTCAATCTATTTCGGCAGGAACACAATACAAGATAGATGAAAAAAGGGAGTTTCAGGCAACATCTACGTTCCCTGACTTAACATTTTGAGGATATGAAATGTTCTACTTGCGGAGCACTATAATTTGAAATGTTGAAACGTGTTTTTCTGTAACATGAGGCAACGCAGGTGCTCCAAAATGTCAAATCCCCTGCTAGGTACATCAGCATGCATAACTGTTTGCATCGTGAACTTTAAACCCTTGCAATTCAGATCCTTAAATTAGACTCATATTTTAAGTCACGTTATCAAGCCTTGCCCACTATATTGAATGGTTACAATTTGTCGTCATATGAATTTGAATTTGTTTTTGTAGCTATGACACCACAACATAATACAGTTTCATGATTTTGAGAGATTTGAAAAATGGCGTGCCACTTTCGCAGGCGTTCCGTTGGAATTTGACACATCAGTTTAAAGTTGCACGGCACGTTACCAAGATCACCACACGGCAGAAAACGGACGGACGCTCGTTTTTCGGCCAGTCTCCACATTTGTCAGGCTCAGATTCCCATCGTAGTATAAATGTGAATCTAGCGACGGATTTGAGGTCCGTCGATTCGTCATCGTACGTCTACCTACCCCCGCATATCTTAAATATCTTAAAGACCTTGGCGAAAGCTGGACTGAGATTAGTGATAACGTGTCAAAACCGGGATTAGGCTCTTGCATAGACGGCCATTTGGAGCATTCTAATGGTCTTAGGGTGCATTAAAATTTATCCCCCACGAAAGCTAATACCTTTCTAAGTCTACGCCCCATTACTGTCACGATCCCTGCCTTCGAACAGAATCCATCGCACAAGCCTCAATATGACATCTTTTAACTTCAGCCTTGACAAAAGTTAATTCCATCTCATAGTGTTTGCCTATCGAACTCCTGTATCATAGCATATTTGGAGCCCAAGATAAATTGAAAGAACATCGAAAGAATACTGAATCGTGGTCGCATCAAGTCATTGTTTTATAGCGATATACAACAAAGCAGACCAACCTTCTTCTGACGGAAACGGGGGCAGGTACCGACTTCCAACCGCCTTTGACCCGTTGCTCACATCACACATCTGTAGGTTGACTTATCTCTAAGCAATAGTGTTCGGATTTACCCCGAAGAAGACCAGAGAATTGGTCGTATAGTTGGTGAGTCTTATTTCTTGTGTTGGAGTCAAGTTCAACCATTATTCATAATGTTTTTTATGGCCGACAGTCCAACGGTCGTTTTACTGGCCATGGTGGACCTTATAAACCAGTTTGAAATTTGTATCCATTCAGGTCTTTTTCCTTCCGAAATCATTTTGCTTTTGAACCTGTTCGGTGGCTTGGGAATTAGATTCCAAACGACGCTTCAGAAGACGCTGACGCGTTTGTACGTCCAAAGACGTCAGCGAAGATTGCCATTTTACGCCTCTTACGCGGATGACGCAGACAAACGTGTCCAGGAGGGCTTTAAGGCGTTCCTTGAAAGCCATACCTAAGAAGACAATGCGGGATGCATGTAAGTAATCGCTGTTTGTACCTGGGGTGATGACAAGGGTCGCTAAGAAGTTCTGGAAGAGATAACGTCATTTCTCGGCGGATGTTCCGCCGCCGGGCGACGTGACCTGATCTGGGACTGCCGTGCTTGGGTACCATCCTCCGCAGTTACCGCTAGCTCTCCCGTTTTTCTAAGGCTGTTCCAGTAGGTCTACTTCAAATTTTAGGTCGGTTGCAGTGAGGTTGCCGCCCAAGTTAAAAGAGAGAATTACCAGGGAAAGAAAGCGAAAGGTGTTTTTGTTTTCGAAAATAGTCTGAATCACTCTAACGCAATAAGCTTTTTGTTATGTCTTCTTGATGATAGAACTGCATTTTGCTTTGCGTCTGCATGGGTCTTTTTGTGTAAGACACGCCTGCACTGAGAGTGCATCAGCACTCGGATACCTTTCATTAGACAAACCTCCCGTTGAAAAACACGTCTGTTCTTTCATATCTACTATAACCGAAAAGCGAGGAGAAGTAGAATTTATCTAATGATAGTCATATTCTTTTTGTACCCATTAACTGTACTTGTTATCTTGTTTTGTTGTGACCTAGGTACTTAGCCAAGTGTGGCAGAAATGTGCAATAAAGGTCTTCATTCATTCATTAAATTTCTTCTGCATGCGTTTCAGTAGATAAAGATTGTGGAAAAGGGAAGTATCAGATGATGATGCAGCCCTGTATTACACTGATATCAAGGTGTTTTGCGGCCTACGTGTTGTACGTTTGTGAATGTCAGAGGTTGTGCTACTTGTACAATAAGCTTTAAAACCCATTTGCCGCTGTGCAGTCTTATAAGTGCCGATACGCCCCGAGACCCACAAAACCCTTTATGCTTCTCTTAACCCCACAACAACCGGAAATGTCTGCCGCCCACACGATGCGTTTTTTTTACCCTCTCTGGGGGTTGGGCGTAGGTTATCGTTTGTTTTTATCTAGTAAATATAGATACAAGAAAAATAACGCAACAGCGACAGCGAACAGAGTAGATAGTCTGCTTTGAATGCGGTAGATCATGGGGTTGATTTTCCGACCGGGTTATATTAAATACAGGCTGTATATCAGAGTGGTACACACGGTTTCTCTCCTTCGCACGTAGTATATAGTTGAACACAGAGTGCACTTAAGCGATACAGCTTACATGGGCTGCGCCACTGAAGATTTCGATAGTAAAGACAATTCATAACAAAAATATGCACCAAATACGATAGACAAAGGATAGGACCCTCGAAAATCCAGGTTTCTTTTTTTCTTTTTTTTTTCTTATACAATAAATCTGTTCTTATTGACCAATGCTGTGGGTCGTGTTGAAAATAAGCTGGCGTATTGCAAGTTGCAATACAACGCCCTCTCCTCAATATCATAGTCAATATAGACCCGTACTTAGACGTAAAGCTTTCAGTTTCTGTTGCACTGTTGGTACATTGGGTAGCTATACTGTAGTATAGAAACCCCCACCCCAGCACACCATATTCCTCATTCCATGATTTCCGCGTCATTCCATTCAATTCTCCTCTTCTCAAATTCCTAAATTACTGTCCTTCTCCACTTCTTTAATATTTGGAGATGTATTTCACCCGTAATCCCAAGGATGTGTCCCATTATATGGGTTGACGTTCTGTTATGTTATCTTCGCTCTCTGACTGTCAGGCTAAGTGGTTCATGGTTCAAGATCCCGACGGCTGTGTTGGATTTTAAACCCCTGATCCTCTGACTGCTAAGCAGTGGGCTGCTACATACAACTACTTTGTAGACAGTAGTAAAAAGTCGGTTAGAATCCGTTAGTATTTGAGTTTTTGAAACTTGGGTCAGTTATTTTTGCTTCTACCATAACTCTGCGCTAAATAGCAAAAAACTTCTAACAAGAATAGAGGTCGCCGGTTGAGAATGTGCCAAGAGTTGGCCAGCAGTTATTGTGTATTCTTACCATGCTTAACGGCGTATTTGTACTCAGGGCAAGCGCAAAGGGCAACCACATACTTGTAAGAAGTTGTTGATATGCTGTTAGCTTGCGCAGCAGGGGAAAAGAGTAACTTTCTGTCTGATTCACAAGTTAGCGACAAGCACAATATATCACGATGCAGATATACGCTAGATAGTGCACGTTGAAAGTAGAAACCTTTTATAAGAATTTACGTGATTTAAATCTGCGATTTTTAGGAAGCTGTAAGTTGAAAGCTAGTAAAGATCAATTGTTCTCTCTTCTTCTCTATCCTGCGCATTCATTCATTTGATTCGGATAAGACACACTCTCCTCACCGGAGGCAATCATATAGCGCTTATGTAACACAGAAAATATTATGAGAGAATACTCTAGCAGTGATAGGAATCACTAACTAGTCATGATAGCCGGAAATTAAACTTCTAAAGTTTATCCGTTGATCTGTTGCAGAGCAGTATATCTGTCACATAACGTGCCCCAAGAGTGTTCTTAAATAAAATGAGATTTACCGGATGAAAAGCCAGAGAAGCTATTTCTTCGAAATCCCCTTTAAGCTCACACATTCATAAATGTTGATGGGTAAGGGGCGAGGCGAGGTCTTAGTAGGAGAATAGTGAAATAAATATTCAAAAGGAAATTCATAAACACCGACATACCATATTTCTGGACACAAGATTACATTAAAAGGCAATAGAGGAGAAAAACGTTTCTCAGCCATTTGTACAGCAACCCTCTATCAGGCCCGAAGGACCAATAAATTAGGGTACGTAATCGTGCATGAACGTGACGTCACAGTAGGTCAAAGGTGCCACGAAGCCTATACTTGCCTACATTCAGCCATTTCTACTACAACCTTCTTCATGTATGAATGACCAACTCCTTATGTCACGTGACCTTGCGCACAGTTGATCAAATGTGACACGAGGTCCATGCTTTACTGCATCGAAACAGTTAGTACAAAAGTTAAGAAAAAAACACGTAATGTTTGGCCATTTCTACTTTAAAGCCTTCTTCAGGTCTAAATGACCATTACTTAAGGGCACGTGACCTTACAAGCACGTGACGTCGACAATACGCAACTTCATGCGCAAGAATCTCTTGCAGCGGATCTTATTATCATTATATCGTGTTTTATTTGCAAGTTCTTTCCCGAAGGCTGATTTCAACATAAAGCAATGCATAATAATGACAAAAGCTAAGCTGAAAATATAGGAATAGAAACAATTCTAAAACTACCAAATTAAATAAATGACTTGCGGAATTTACAGAACAGCTTACAAACTTGCTACATTATGGCTTGCCTGTATCAAAACAGTTAGTAGTAACGTTACAATAGTTATTTCCTGGCGCCTAATGCACCCTGGACTTAAAGTTATATGGCACCCCGAGGCTGGCAATTTGTAAGAGGCGGTAGAAGCCCTTCTTTAGACCAAATAGTCCCATAATCCCTGCGGATAACTTCCCAAAAGGTCACGTCTTACGCATGGAGAAATGCGAGTCTTTGTACCCTGCAGCCGAACGGAATATCAAATCAGCGTCTTGACCTTGCGTGTGGATGTACTCTTATTGTCGATCTCATGCCCGTAACTTGACATGGATTCTGTTTTAAAGTTCATACTTTTGTTTGCACGAATGTTCTTTTTTAGTTTGGTATATGCATGACGTTTTACCTATTTGAATCATAAAAAAAACAGGCATAGAGAAGTGTTGTGACGACGACTGCCTGGTACACCTTGAGCTTAGTGCTGAGACTGATGCCCCTTCTCCCCCAGACAGTTCGTCGGAGTCTCCCAAAGGCACTGCTGGCCTTGGCAATCCGGCAGTTCACTTCCTCATCTATGTTTGAGTGTCGTGGCATAGTGCTGCCTAGATACGTAAACTTGTCTACTGGTTTAAGGACTTGGCCATGGACTGTGATGCTGGGCTGCTTGTGGGTCTTGCCAGGACGTGGTTGGAACATGACTTCTCAGTGCTGATCGTGAGGCCAAAGTTGTTGCAGGCCCCAGAGAACCTGTCAGTTGAAGACTGTATCACTGGTATAATGTAACCAATGGATAAAAACCACAATATTTCGAGGGCAAGAAGATGGTGTTTCTTTTTTTCTTTAGATTTCAGCAGATGAAGATTCAGCTTACAACAAATATCGTGTTTGTATGAACTTTCTGATGAAGATCGTCCTCATGACAAAGATAGTGTTTTAGATGACATTTGATCCCATGAAGATGAAGTTAATGACAAAGATGGTGTTTTGGACGAAATTTCATCTGATGAAAATAGTCTTATGACAAAGATGGTGCTTATGCCAAGATGAAGTTTATGCTTATGGCAAAATTGGTGCGTTTTATAACATTTTTGATCACATTTCAGCCAATAAAGATGTTGTTTTTATAACATTTTAGCTGATAAAAATCGTGCTCAAGACAAAGATGGTGTTTACATAAGAGTTTAGCCGTTGTTAAAAATTGTCGATGGACGTGCCATGCGCATCCATAGATTTTCTCTTCAACACGTTCCCGTGGTGCATAAAGATGTTTTTGACAAAGATTCAGCTACCGAACGTGTCATGCACACAATCCGCCTTCCTGCCATTGCTGATCCCACACTTGGCCTTCCGGTCACGTAAGGTAATTCCTATTTCATTAAGTCAAGATTACGCCGTCCGCCCGAGTCGGGACGTTTAGCGGCACGGCGCAATCCCGGCGCCGCCAGGCGGAAACTTCATAACGGCGAGGCAATTACGTCGCACCGCTGGCCGCGGGGACGGCTCCTATGGCCGCGAGTAAAGCACCTGATCACGCACGGCGGATCACGAGAAGGTGTGCGTCAAAGCCGGGAAATTTCTCGTCTCTTGTGGTGTTCTCGGGCAAAATTGCTTCCAGTATCACACCAGGTTTTGAATCCTGATTATGAGTATTACAACAGGCGCCTGGTTGTCTGATTTTTCTACGAAAGGTAAATATTGCGTACTCTTAAAGATCAGTAGCGACAAATTGATTTTTTTGGGGAATCTGTTCCAAAAAGATATGGGCACTGACCGGTTCATGTGATGATCCAAAGTTGGAGTGTTGCGGTTTTTCTTCTGGCAATGTCCCAACACTAGTACACAACAGGCACGTTACGAGTAATGTTTGGTAAGGAATCGGGATCAAACTGAAATCGCCAAACAAATGCCAAGAGTTTTCAGCAGAAACTATTGCGAACGGCTACTGTGTACGCAGCTTCAATGTCAAGAAACGAAAACGCTTGTTTCTGGACTCGTGAGGAAAATTACCATTCAAATCGACCTAAAATGTTGTTCGGAGAAACTCAATGGTCTTTTTAAAATCATGACTGTACTTATTCGGCCATGCCTGTACAATGGGAGGATGATTATAGAGGAGGAGTTAGCAAAGAAAAGAAAAAGACTATCAGAAACTTTAAAATGCATTTAAGATATTTGATTTTTTGCCTTGAAAAGAAAGCTATTGAACGGCAAGATGTCGTGTTTGTTTGTAATTGCATTTTATAAGTGCGAATGTATGTTAAGGTATTGATACAAAGACGCATAAATACTTTTCCAACTTTTAGTCCTTTTTGATCCACCATCCTCCAGAGCATTTGGCGTGATTTCAGGAAAGTCCGTATCATTATAAGTTTCTCACGTCATCAATCCTAGTCATAAAGTATTGATACGCTCGCTTGGCAATAACGACGCGATTCCGATATTCATAAAGATACAGATCATAATTCAGAAGCAACAGCTCAGAACTGTATTATATCAGGTAGGAATTAATAGTGTTACTTTTGTGCCTACTTTAGCCTGTAAATATATCAAAGTTAAAGATAGTAATGCCCATCAAACGATTCCAAATGTTACCATTCGTCGTACTCAATTCACATTGGATCTGCAATCATAAAACAATTGCAACGACTTAAACTTCTCTGGAATATATTAGGTAAGAAAGCAGAGAACCTGAAGGAAATTGGCAAATATCCAGGACTGAAGAAAGGATAAAAACTACCAATGATAAAAACAAATCATGGAAACGTAATATTCTTCTGATTGTTTTAGATAGCCAAGATTTATGCCCAATAAGTTTTCTCCCTTTCGTGCTGTGATCGACCTTTTCCAAATATATCTGCCACTTGCAGCGCGCAGGAGGTCCTGTCTTCGACTAAATGAGAGATGAGATGAGCAGGTTTATTTGATCACGCACTTATTACTTCAGAACTGTAGCCCAAAGGCTTTTTGCAGAGTACGGTGCAATACGTACTAAGAGCATGCTAGCACCTGTTATGCCAGAAATGTAATAGGAAGCAAACTACCCAAAAACAGTTATTGTAGATTTACAATTTCCAATTTTGAAACTTTTCTGAAAGCTATGAGATCAAAGTCAAATCTGCTAATTACTTATCGTAATATTTACATTTAAAAGATACTCACAAATAGGATTAGTTGTGACTTGAACCTGCTCAATCAAGTGTCTGTTGCCTGGATGCCAGATCTGACATGCATATTCTAGAGTAGGCCGCACAAACCCTACATACACTAATGCTATGTAAATAATCAGAGTCAAAGGCCGTGTTTCATGAGACACCTAAGCATGTACAATGTACGGTTTGCTTTGCTTACAAAAGTCCCAACAGCAGCAGACAATATGTTTCACTTTTCATACATATAATGGTTACTAAATGTATCGTTAAGGTCAAGGTTTTTTCGTCTTCAAAAGGTCAAGTGAGAACATTGCTGTTACAAACTGACCTCCTGAAATTCTAAAATGACTTTTAACCCCCCTCACTCTGTGTCAAAGTCGATTACAACTAGTCTGAATACATCGGCCTGTGACGCTTGGAGGGTTAATAGAAGATGACCCCGTCACATAACCAGAGGCATTAGTATGCTCTTTGCGGAAAGTATCTATTCTACAGTACACCGCGCGGGTATAGCCTCTGGAGGCAATGGTTGCTTCTGATGTATGCACGCCTGTGTGCCTCCATCGCGCAGTTCATATATATATATGTATGTATATTAGACTCTTACATTTTCCCGGGGCCACACTCAATCAACAGATGGTTCCAACTGCAGAGCGAACGCGGAGACAGCTACAATTGCTTCTTCATTGTCGCTGTAGCATCATTGCGAATACATCATCGGACGCATCGCAACGCATCAAAGTCGCTCATAGCCGGGGTAGCGTGCTTATCGCCCGTGGTTCTTCGTAGCGCAGGGGCTGCGGTGGCAGCTTTGTCGGCTAGCGGGATCTATAACAGGAGGTAAGTGGTTGGAACAGCTGTCCCTCTACAGCCGGCGGATTTTCAGGATTTGTGTCGTTCCATTTTCCAAATTGAACGTCATTTTTCAGAACAGCAAAATGGCAGCTTTTGTTTCTAACTGGGTCAACAACAGTGGTTCCGTCCTGTATCGTTTTCATCAAAGGGAACCGACCAGATAGATTGTGTGAAAGATGTGTTGAAAGGGCTGAGCAAAAGTGTTTATTTGGTACGGGCGTTTTGTTGACTTGTTTGTTGTTACGGATTATCTCAAACGCATCTATGGCCATCTAAGACTTTGACCGGGTAGTTTTGTTAATCAGCCTAGACGAAACTAATTTGATGTCATTGCTGACCGTTTATGATGACCGTAGAGGCAAATGCGACACAATGTCAAATGCAGTAAAAATGTGCGTGCGGAACCGCGGTGAGCATGCATAATGATCCGGATCAAAATACTTCAAGCAGCAATTGCTATTGTCAGCATTTTGTCGTTACTATTGCACTCTAATTATGGCGATGTCATTAATAATGATCAGAAAAGACTACCTGCTCCAATAGAAACTACAAATATCGTCCGAAAAATATGCCACACTATGTAATTGGTACCCAAGCTTTTAGCATCCAAGGACCAACCTCTTTTTTCCTTTACGCGAATTCCTATAGAACTAAAAGAGCATGAAAATGTGGTGAAAATGAACATTCCCAAACGACGTTATAGACGATAAACGCCTAAACGCGCAATCAGCAAAACAGCCAAAGACAAAGTGGTCATTTGTCGTCATCGTCACGATGCTGTATATGATTAATGGTTTATAGATCCTTTACCTTCCACTGTAGCCAACCACCTGGATTGAGGTGGGTTTTACAAATTGTGTCGTAAGCGTTTAATATTTAATGGCTTAATGTTGATTTCAACCTAATTTCTACATTGCTATTCATAATTTGGCAACATTCAAGTGCAAAGAAGTCATTTCCATTTCGAGGTCTGGTTTGGCTGCTGACATGAAGCCGAAATGACAAGAGCAAGAAATTGTAAGAAGCATGAAAGCAAAAGAAAATCAAAGGAAAAATAGAAACAATACACCGACCGAATGTTAATCATGCAGGAATTATGATGAGAAATTAGTAAATTATGCAGGGATTATGATGAGAAATTGCGAAAAGGTAATGACTGAAAACAATGCACCGTACCGACATTAACAAATATGCCTATTCTGAACCCAAAGGCATTTGTCAATAGGATATGTTCATGTGAATTCTGGCAGCAAAAATGATAATGTGGAGCAAAATCTATATTCAACAGCCAACGTCGCAACTCGTACTTAAATGTACCCATCATCATTGCGATAAAAGCCTTTTCCTGCTTCTCTGCACATCGCTAGTTCGGTGATTATCTCTTAAGTATGTACAGTTCTATTTGAGATGTTACAATCGCTGCGTGCCGCCAATTCCCTCTAGTGCCCCGTATGTCTCCACTTTAGGAGAGTTGCTGTGGCTGTCGTGACTAATCATAAAATCTAGCCGTGGAACAGTGACCAGACTTTCAAACATGGCAACGATAACGCTGGCTGCTCTTCAGACACAAGCCTGCTTTTGCAGTTTTGGCACCTCATAAAAATTTGAGGGACATGCAGGCCATGAAGCTTGGGTAAATCACGCTTCTAGCAGGAGCCCTTCCACTAGTCAGGCCAATAGAAGTTTGATGACCGACGTCTAGAAGTCAGAAGAATTGGGAACACTCACATCCTGTTAATTTATGCATATTTGCTAACAATTAGTGTCAGGCTGTATGAAAACTGTACCATGGTGTCGGAGTCGGTGAACATTTCAATGATGGTAGCTCCTGTTGAACTTATCATCATAGTGGTAAAGAATTATGAGCTCCTACTGGTACTTCTCATTTTCTAAATTAGTCTCCTGACTAAGAGTGGAACTGCTAGCCACAAACTCCCGGAGCAGGGGGTCAAATCAGCCCCTAATGGCGGGATACTGTGTGACACAGGCTACCAGACGAAGTTGGTGTGACACTGAGCTCCACATCTGGTGCGTAGTCCACTTACAAAATGCCTACGACCTTTCGTAGGTCTGCGGTAAGATTGCATGCTCCACCTCCATCAATGGAGATTACCAGGCCTAGGAAACTCATCAACTCTATATTGAAACGCGGCTATACGTGATAGCTTTTGCCATTAGGTCAATGTTATCATCAGAAAGGTAATATTTATCAACAAAATGGCAACATATGGCATGAAGCACTGACAACGCTTTCTTTTCCATCTTGAATACAAATCATGTCATTGGATCAATCATGTCATTGATGATCTTCAAGCCCGGACACATTTTTGAGATTCCTGATACGACATGTAAATCTTTGCTGCACTCAGAAAACATTCCGTTGAAATCTTCATTACTTCAGCGATTTTCGTATCGCTGTCGTAAAAGACCATAAAAAAAACAAGGAGATATTGCTTTTGGAATGTTAATGAGTACAGCTTTTGGCCCATGATTGCCAAAGAATCTGATGTCCTCGCACTTGTTCCTTTGGCAATCTGAGGGGCAATACATGTGGGTTTGAAGTATCGTTTCATCAGCACACTTTTATGTTTATCAAATATTCATCCTTATCATGTTGGTAAATCAGACCATCGTGAAAGATGCATGTGTGTCTGTTCGAGAGCATGAGGACCGCAGCAAACTTTATGTGCACATGAGAAGATAATTCAAGTACAAGTACAAGTTCGCAACTTTGCTATCTTTGTTAAAAGAATGTGGTATAATACATCTCTAGACTATTTGTAAGAAGATGAATTTGACAGATGTACACATGGAACAATGACGTACCATGCTCATGTCAATCATTTTGGCATTCACTTGTGCCTTATATTATTCCTAATACACTTTTCTCCCCAAAAGTTACGATGAGTTATGATGGCTTTTACCCAGTGGCTCCGCGTCTCCTGGATATACCAAAAGACTGCCTTAAAGGAAGCTGCTAGGGTACCAGGAGGTAGAGAAGCTTCTGTTTTGCTTGGAATTAGTTGCGGACTTTCCGGCAGCCACATATCAATCAAGGTGCTGAAATTTGACAAGCTGAAAATGGCTGGTCCACGAAAAAGTTTGCGTCGTCTTGAAAGATTCCTACATATTTACGCTTTATGCATTGCCACTACGCCTGAATGCTTTGAAAGGTTCTGACTGATGGTGAGTGGTATGTCTGGTGTACTGGGCCGATGTCGCTTTTCCCGGCCAAGAATCTTCTCTAGACTCTTTGTTGGGTTCTTGGTTTCTTGTCTCGGGTCCGGTGGTAGCTGCTGATGTCCATTTACGGTTGGAATCTTCTCAAGACTCTTGGTTGGATTCCATGTCATGTGGGAAGGTACAATACTCGTCGTACTGGCAATTCTGAATTGAATGGTATTCCTGCAACAAGAAGTTCGTTGCCTTCAGCGGTGTTAACATTTGTGTGGGCGATATACTACAAGTTTGATCCGCATTAAGCCTTGGGGTTGACACCCAAGTGCAATGTGCACCATCAGAGCTATGACTTGAGAGGTTCATGTCAACTTTTCAAACCACCATGGTCAAAGACTGACACTTTGCCCCGAGCGGGCACTCTCCAGAGGCCCATTAACACTTCTGGTATGAGGAGTTTTGCCACTGTCGAGTCCAATCGCTTAGCAACGAGTCTTCATCTGGTCGTCGAGGCGTCAACAGCGAACTCTTCAAAGGGGCTTGTTAACCGCCCGTGCAACCTACGGCTGGCAGGGGTCACATTAGTACTCACAACTCTCAACGTCGGTTCCTTTTAGTTCAAGCACGGGACGTCCATCAGACAATCTACCGTCTCGTTAGAACGAAATTTCTTCAGACCATTTTGGCATCTTAAGTGCCGCTTACTCCTTCAAGTAATGTCAAAGATGCAGACGGAATCCTTTGTAGCACGGCGAAGGCAGATAATCCTTACATGGCAAGATGATTGCACGCGATGCATCTTTGTAATGATGATTATCAGGGAGAGTTAAGTTACTTTCACTGCTTGAATGTCATCTTCACAGTAGACCATCTTCAGAAGTCTATACATTGCTCGTTATCTCACCAGCCAATTTCACATACGAAAGTGAAGACCTGCACCCATGACTGCAATTTTTTGCACTGGATCGGCTTAGTGATTGTCTGGATGATGCCTGGGAGTATTCGGCTACACGCATCTTCAACGTTGAACGGCTACGAGGAACAGTTCAACTCCCCTTTCGTTTTGTTTTGTTTTCCATTTTTTTCAGGGTACCTTTGGTAAGGTGGGTAGGGCGCAGGTGTACCATTGACTATGGCTAAATTGTGTAATAAACAAGAGTCGTGCTTATTTTCATAATGTTGTGCTACAGTTGTGTTCCGATGTTGTGTAACTGTTTTATAATGTTCATTTTGCCACAGCTCTTTATTGGTCAGAAATTCATCCATATGCTTGATGATGATGATACATTTAGTGAAAGAGTGCACTATCAGCTCGATTCTACCCCCTGGCAGTTTTATTTTACAACAGTATAGTTACCGCATCGCAACAGAGGTGTGATTTTCATCCGTACAGATCACAAAACCCATCATTTTCATGTCCCACAGCAATGTGCATTAGTGCAGAAGAATATCTTATGTTTCCTTTTAAACTGCGTTTTGTGACCTTTATAAAAACTTCCAGAGTGGATGATCAGATACAATAATGGGCTTTTTGATCACGTGTTGTCTTTAGGAATGAAGGCATGATGGTTTACAACCTGTTGGGGAAAGACTTGTTTACGGTTATGTGGATGTAGTCACCTCTTTGTGCCAAAAAACTAGTCAAGTACATCTTTATCTGGACGGAAATAAAACAGTTTATTGAAAAACGAAAAGTATTAACTCGACTAGGAGCACTGTATGGTGATAGCATCAGCCAACGTATTGGCAAGGCACGTCAACAATGGCCGCACGAGGTGCCTACTGAATGACCTGCATATTTGCCAAAGGAAATGACAGAAGGGTAAAGTCTAAGTTGTTTGATCGCAAATTCAAGTGAAGCGATCCACTTAATTTGAAGACGGAGTATGAGAAGTGGCGATGGTTGCGAATTGCCGTCCTTTAAATCGCGTATTAGTACTTTATAGGGCGTTTGGAACAAAGAGTGGTCGCAAGCGTGAGGTCCTAGCCTCCGATGCAGACTCCTCCCGGCTGTTTTCTTTTTCAAGTTACAGTTTTTATACTATTACATTTTCTTTTCTTATTGCTGGCCGGGAAACCCGAAACTTGAAAAAGAAAACAGCCGGGAGGAGTCTGCATCGGAGGCTAGTGAGGTCCTCGGTGATATTAAAGGCTGGAACATACTACTTTCTCTACTTATCATTCAGCAAGACACATCGTCCCTGTAAACTATTATCCTGCTGGTACGGCGCTTTCACAACTGCGTGGTCGAAGAGCTATAGCAAGGGCACAGCCCCATCTACCGCAAGGTATGGGGAGGATGTGATATAATTATATTTGGGGAAAATGTAAGAATGATTTTCATGTTAACAGATAATTTAGTACAATATGATATGATAAAATATATACTATACGTATTTAGTGTTTACAATTATGAATGGGGAGATCGAACAAAAGCACGCAGTTGTCTGCTGATCCCAGATGTATGTCCCAGGTGTAACACCCAAAGCCAAAGGCTCTGGCAGAAATAGAAAACTACATTGATGAATGTGTATCCCGGGACAAGACGATTCGCATTAGACAAAGCCTGGTCGGTTGGAAATGGGCTCTTTGGGACCGTTAAGTACTGATACTCCGAGCTAAGCCCTCTGTTCTGATTGGATATTTTGTATGATGATTAGTCAAACGTGCAGAAAATGGCTCTCCGAGGTATCGCTGTGAAGTGCCCATGGTGTTTTATAATTTGAATTTGAATATAATAAAAGGATACTTTCAAACCCGTGGATGAGTAATATTCATTTGTATGAATAAACACAGAATTCAAAAACTGATGGGGCTGTCGAATACATTTTGAAAAATAAAATGAATACTGTATTCGTAGATATATCTGATGTCTATATCAAACTATGTATCGTACCTTCTCTAATTCTTGAGCAATGAAGTATAGGAATGTTTACTAATTGCACTAATAGGACGTCGAGTTGATTTTGCACTGAAGACTGCAAATAGGTTGTAGAGAGAAAAAAAAAAGAGTGCGTACCCAAAAAATAAAACTATGATGAATTCATTTACAAACTTGATGAAACTATTTACGAATGCAGTATATCATTGTATACATGCGATATACAGAAAGTCTAAAATTCACACTATCATACGTTGAGAGCAGAATATGATTTACTTAAAAGTTAGCATTATCGGAATGAAAACGTTTGATATGAATGTGAACTGTACCTTCAATGTTCTATACCTTCAGGGTGTAATCATAGCTGAGGCTCACTTATATCAATTGACATGCCGAGGAACATAAAATAGATTCCATTCTATGGCGTTTTGCGATTGAGTGCCTCAACTATGTACTCACGATCCCCCTACGTCTACTATATAACATTTGACATTTTAAAATGTTTGGTGCGAATGACACATTTCTCAGACGGCGCTGCATAGGCTGTTATTATTAGTACCTGGCATTTGTTGAGCACCGGGTATCGTATGGAACTCTTATCAACCTACAGCACACACTGCCATTGTAACGGCCATGTAATTAGAATTTTATGCGTGTAGGAAGGACTTGTCCTGCGAGTTGCGATCAGAGAAGCTTTGTGAACGACTTAATTATGTGACAAAAGAGCAACGACCTCTTCTGATTTACGACTGCTGAGCTGTTTAAGGCCAAAGACCGCGGCGGTGTCAGGTTACATTTTTAGTTGGTCAATCATACACCATCAACAACTCCTTCTTCATAATGATACTATTGATACCCACGCGTTCAAATATAAACGTATGGATTTCAGTCAGTCTCTCTTACAGTGTTGACATCCTCCTAAGTACAATGTCTTACCTTCGGAATCATTGTTTCATGTGCTGATTGAATTTATTTGCGAAAATTATTTAATCATCCTGTCAAATCACGTTTAGATCAGAATCTTTACTGGTGATTTTAATTTAACGACTCAAAGAACGGAAATTTATAAGTCGTTACTTACCTCTTTTTATGTTTTTCATAATTACGAGCTATTATAAGCAAAGTGAGAAACATCATAAGCTTATATCACGTTCCTGAATGCCATGATATTGACAAGACACTTTCAAATCATCTTCGCACTCTACTGGGAGGTCGAAGATAAATAACGCGGGTTTATATTCCCTTCTTCACTTCCTCAAGATTACCAAAACTTCCCCAAAATACCAAATTCCCGGAAAAGTCCACCTTTTCCTGAAAAAGGTAAAGCCTATAGGATCAAACCAATCGTCACGTGCCCATACATAGGATGGAGGGACTTAGTGACTCAATGTAGCCCTTTTCCGAGCCTGTGGCGTTTTGGCTCATGCTTATAGGGAAATGGAAGGTACATGTAACCCCTCAATTCATCGCTCGTTTTATTACTATTTGTCATGTCACAAATGTGCACGAATTGTCAATGAATGATATCGTGCATGCAAGATGTAATAAAGCTAGTGAAAAATTGTTACCTTAGTCTTTGCTATTATACGTTCATTGCATTTAACTTATTTCCCAAAAGGACTAAATTCCTATATTTCTATAGAAATGTCTAATTACGGATATTGCAATTTGGCTAAGTGGTAGGCTGACGCAACCTAGATTCGGTTTGTGCCTGACTCACGGCAAGCAATATTGCTCGTTCTGACAAATTGACAGTTAGCGTTATGTTATGGTTTATATGAGTTTTTGCTGATGAACACTCCAATTTGTGTGCCAGTTGTAAAACATATTGCAAAATATGAGAACATCTATCAAAACTGAAAAAAAGTGAGGAAAACATGTATCCCAATGATTTTTTTAAAGATTTCTTATAGTCGCCAGAAATGAAAGTCATCATATTAGGGACTAGTATACGAGACGGCATCATGTTGACATATTACATTGAAGAGCACATAATTGTGCAACTTATGATGATGCGATAAGTGTACTATCAATGGTTTTCAATTCATTAATGTCTTCTCTCTTCGGTTTTCAATCTTCCAGATAATGTAGGTAAGGATTTTAAGCTATGAACGTGGATGCAGTCATGTTCATCTTTAACGAATCGTGGCATTCAATCACACGCCAGGTGTTCCGATCGCAGAAAGCCGATAATTACTGTGGGTGTGTCCCTGTCAGCAACACTGCTGCCGTGAATAGGCCTTTCTCCTAGAATCTGTACGAGATATCAGCCGCACTTATCACATGAAGATAAACACAATGTAGGTCAGGGTAAAAGTGAGGTAAAGTGAGATGATAACCCATATGCCATACCGAATGTTGTTTCATCAAGCTGATCATGGCAATGTATTTGAACTGAAGTAATCTTCGATATCAAAACCGAGATATATTTGGTATTCAAGAACTATCATCACCATCGCTGACCAGTCTGTGCGACCAATAAAAAGCAACGTCAATCTTCAGTGCTGCCAAAATCTCCACACTGTTTCAACTGCTATGAGATAGCAGCAGCAGCGTATGCGAGACCACCCATGTCTACTGGAGACGAATCCCTCATTATATCTTAAAAAATGCAACATCTTAGTAATCTTGTGCTCTGCGAAGAAATGAAAACCATCCCATTTTTAGCCAAAAAAGTAAAGAAGAAATCGTCTCAAAGACGTACAAAGAACATCAACAAGTTACTTTTACCATGGCTGCCTAGTAAGCTGACAACGCGAATACTCATACGAATACGGACTTCCAAGAACAGGCGTCCACAGTCTGCATCTCCTAACAGACACATGATTTGTTGACCAATTTCCCATAAGCTCACAAGAGGACCACAGCACGACAGGAGTGCTAAGTATTATGCGCTTGTGTACCATGTATTACTCAGGAGCAACTGGTTTTTGCTCCGTGTCATCATGGTTTCGGAATGTCCTTTTGCAAGCGGCAATGACCAAAGTATAATCTTCAACTGGTTCGTAAGAAGAGGAAGATATTCTAAGAAAACAGACGGCCTTAAACCTACGCTTGAGGCAACGTGAAGCTCATTTCTGTACATAGATAGACAGACAAATGTCTACAAGTATATTGCCTTAAAAAAAAGACAGCCTTAGTGATCCGACTCTAATGTGCCGTACGTCTCACAGTGGATCAACTTAAGGAGTAAACCGAGATCTTGACAGATCGTCTTAACCTTTCTACAACTCATTATGACTCTACAATAGTCTTTTGCAAGCAGTCGTTAAGACTACAAAACAGCCTCTTGCAAGCAGAAACGACCGATCATGAAGATAACATGGTCATGAATGCATTCTAATGCGCCGTATGCTAGCAACCGGATTTACGAAAAGGCCAGCTGGGACAAAGTTTAGCCCATTCTGTACCACTATTAACAAGGCTAATGAGCGTGATGTCTATAAACTAAAGGCCCCAAGAATATTCACTTTTAAGAATAGACGCTTTACGTGTCGCTACGTGTATATAGTAAGTACTAAGTACATTCATATACTGCACAGCACATTACCAGGGTACATTTGCCAGTGGTAGCCTGCAGGCTCTTACAAGACAACATGGCTTGCTCTAGATCGTTTTGACTCCGAAACGCCATTTTGCAAGTACCATTAATGGTGCTGAAGATAACGGGTTCGTCATCTAGTGGTCCGTAAGGAGATGAACATGTTGCCATTTGCGGCTGTATTGACCAAATGGCCTTGACTCTGCACTTGGGACAACGCCAAGTCTGGTTACCTTTATTAGTAGACCGAGATAATTAGGCCAATATTAGCCAGTGCCCATCAGAATATTGACTTCCTAACAGAGGTATTCTAAGTGTTTCTACTGTACTTGACTCAAGGACTTTTAGCCCATCCTTACATGTACACAGAAGATAACCAGGGCATTAGGACTTCTGGACACTATTTTGCAAGTGATAATGGCCACTTAGACAAGGGAATGGTCATCTAGTGCTTTTTGCGGAGTTACAAGACGCCTGAATTACAGATAAGATCTTCAAGAAGAGCATGTAGAGCCGCCTTTTGGAAAGCATACAGCCCATTTTCATACTGAAGTTGACTGACTAATCTAAAAGCCTGAACGCGTTGTGTTTTGTTCATAGTTGAATACATATTTGAACACCTTTTGCGACCACTAATGGCCTAGAAAACCACAGAATGGGCATGCATCTTGTGGTTTGTAAAGAGATAATGGCTATCTCTATTGCGGTGTGATGTCTGGGGAAAAGGCATTGGCCTCCCCACTGGGACAACGTTTAGTCCATTTCCTCACCATAATTGACTAATGTTGTAAGGTAGATGGTCTCAAATGTATTGACATCTCAGTCATCTGAGGCCGCGAACCTTTTAATGGAACGAGTTCTTAGTCGTAGCGAAACGTGTATTGTTTTCAACATTATCTGATATTTCCTATCTTTTCTAGTGGACTAGAGTTAAATTGTACAGCATATCTTTGCGTTTGACCACCCGATGAAATGTGCAGTAATACTTCGATTTGATGTTGTCATTTCTTGCAGCGTACGTTTTCCGACCGGTGCCATATTTTGCCCGTTGCCGGTGCTTTGGTGACATCAGGTAGTGATAGCAAGCAGACAACAGTCCATACGGTCTAGCGATCAAGAAAAAAATCAAGGTAAGCAGAGGCAAGTGATAAACATTTGGAAGCCTTGGGATAAACTAGTATGATTCAGAATATGATTGAAACAATCTGTTTTTTACCTTCGCCAAGAAGGTTATGTTTTCGTCAGCGTTCGTCTGTGTGTCCTTCCATCTGTCAACACGATAACTCAAGAATGTCTGGATGGATTGTCCTGATACTTGCCTAACTTGGTATGTGGGTAGGTCTTCGTTATTGAAACAATATGTTTTTTTGGAAATATTCCAAAACAATTGTAAAGCAAGGACACAGTGCTTCTGGTTCAGGTCGTTCATCTGTGATCTCATTACCTCGGACACAACGCTTACACCATGTCGTACATCACTGGACGACAGGATAAGTGATCGTCAATTGATTGAAAACAGCAGACTGTGTCTGGAAATTGTAATGAAGCGCTGTCGTGCTCTGCAAACTGATGCGGATTTGTTGACAGTACGTAACGTTTACGTACCTTTTTCAAATATATAAGCGCATTTACCACAGACAGGATACATCAACACAACATTAGTACTGTTTTAAAATGAACAACTATGGAATGCTGTCGTGTTTTGAAAACTAAGGCAATGGTTCACTCTACAAACATTCTGGTGATACAAACATGGGGACAAACATGCAAAAATATTGTCTTTGAATATTCAACCTATTTTAAGGTTCATCTGTATACGGGTCGAGTCGTAAACCTCGCATGTCCTTGCATGTGTAACTTAATACACGGGAAGTGGCGCGTTACAAAATTTCCGCTCGTAAAAATCTCCCATAGAGTGAACGATTCCGCCCCTAAACATAGCGTAGTTAAGATGCACTTCACGCGTCATGCCTCGTCTGATATATACCAGGGGTGCAGATAAACAGGTTTCCTTTATTATCCAACAGGTGAGTTAGACAACGTCAATCCTGCGTTGCGACGTGGGGCGTCGGCAGCTGGTGACGTCGATGGGGATGGAAAGCCCGGTGTGTTCGTCACCAGGGGTGACGACAATAAGCCTGATCACGTGAGACGTTTCGAGACTTGGGCGACCGTTCCCATTCCGCCGTGTACATGCCGGAAACCAAGGGGGCTTAGGAGGCCGTACTGAAAAAGCTGAGAGGAAAAAGGGGCTCTTACTTATAGGATTCTACCCAAAACCGAACGATACTAGGGGGCGGCTTAGAAAGCGAGCAGCGAGAAGGTTAGACACGTTCTACAGCTCAACAGAAAAATTGCAGCAAGGAACAGAGAGAGGGGTGGCAAGAAAGATGTGGCACTATCGGAGGGCAGCTCTGCTGTGTTTCATGATCTTGGCCTTGAGGTACGAGCCCGATACATCACCGGGAGGTGTCAGAACTGTGGCGGGAAAGAAGACGGATGTGTGGCCGAGAAAACGCGTAGCCCGAGTCGATGGAGACGTGATCCTCGGGGCCCTGTTCCCCGTGCATTCCCGTTCAGACGTGCACACATGCGGACCCATCATAGAACAGGAGGGGATCCAGCCGCTAGAAATGTTACTCTTCACTCTGGACAAGATCAATCAGAACTCCACGTTCCTTCCGAACATCACCATCGGGGCTCGGATCCTGGACAGCTGCGACTCGGACGCGTACGCTCTCGGGCAGGCGGTGGAGTTCATCAAGGGAGCCATGACGGACTCCGGGGACTCCGAGTACGTGTGTGTGGACGGGTCCTCCCCGGTGGTGAAGGAGCGGCACCCCATCGTCGGCGTGATCGGTGGAGCCTCCAGCGTGGTCTCCATCCAAGTCGCCAACCTCCTCCGCCTCTTCAAGCTACCACAGGTGGGTGTTTATCCTTACTATCACCATCAGTAACTGTTGCATAAGGGAATTATTACTGCGCGTTTTCGAGCTTTCAAATTGTATTTCTGATGATTGTTTTAGCACATTGTGATCACCTCAGCAAAAAACCTGCAGTAACTGCTGTCCTGTTGAGAGGAACACTACAACGCTGCTATTCACACATATCGATTTTTAGCCTACTCCGTAAACGAAACGCCGTGGACTGACAAATAAAAAAAGCGATTGAAATGTAATTTCCTGTGTGGATAGTAGGAGGCCTCGAGAGGAAACTTTTCAACAGTACGGCCGTAGCAAATTTTGGAGGAAATTTCGTAACCAAAGAAGCATGGACAGTGTCGATAATAGAAATCGATGAACAGCATGAAAAAGAGTAGTTGTCATACACTGGTACACGGCGTTTATTAAATGATAGCTACAATATCGTTACCAGGATTAATACTTAATTTAATCCAATTTGACATTAGCCATATATAAGCCAATTCACATAGCGTATTTTATCGAGTCGTATCACATCGCATTGTGCCACGTTACATAAGATCGATACTGCCATATTAGGCTACTTTACCCCAGCTGATCCTTAAATTGCGATAACTAAATTAAATCTGATCGTTAAGGGCACGTTAAATAAAGTATTCGTTAAGTATACGAAAGCATAATTTCATTAATATGCAATATTCACGCATGCACGGAACAAAGCATGGGAACACGGGTTGTTGTGTGGTCTTCTGTAGTGCTGGGGAATACGATCGAATCGTTGGGTCATAAATGTCTCATTCTATACAGAAATGTATTTTCCCGTCTGTCAAACCTGTCATGTTAAGTTCTTATCCCTTGATGGTGCTTGAGCAGCGATGCTTAATCATTGCAAGTCGATTCAAATCTATGGGATAGCTGTATCTCATTTTGACAGCATTATCACCGTGTGTCAAACAAGTCATGTTAAGGATCTTTCCGAACTCAATATTCGTCAGAAACGTCCAAGATAATCTATTAGAAATCCCAATAACACGGGCGAGAGCTCTGCAGATTTCTCATCAGAAATACAAAGTGTCCAGTCCGACAGCGAGTGACCCTAGGATCGAAAGGTCAGTGCCGACAGGGTATAGGGTATGTAAGATTTACAGGTTTTAACTGTGAACGTAATGGAGGTTAGCAAGGGTGAACAGCGGCGTAACAAACGTGATACGTACGAGGGGTGATTATAGAAAGACATTGGTCCAATCGTAACATCCTCAAAACCATATGCAAATTGTATGTACTTAACTTATCCAAGTCTTTGTGTAGTTATTATAGGCAAACTGAAGCACCAGTTCTGGTAAATCAGGATAGAATCATGAGGATGGTTATAATCGAAAATCAAATTTTCTTCATATTCGTAACAATCGCGTAACAGCTGATCATGTGATTTTCAGAAATACTGGCAAGTTAATAGCGGTTTAGACGTTTGGGCTAAGCGCAGTATTATTTGGGCATTACTCAACATGTTCGCAGTACGGCCACCATTCATCGGACCTGCTATTGTTTGCATTCTATCCTGAAGCAGCAATTGTCTCTGTTTTCTTGCCTAGGTGTTGAATTGCAGATCACTGGGAAAAATAAAGAATGATGACTGAACGTGTCAGTCTTTTCAAACAAAAATTGAAACGTGTTGTTTCCCACGAACTATTGCGGAAAGGATCATGTTGGCATTTAATACGTAGGCATCGCTTCATTTGCATCAAGTCTGAACAAAACAATGTACAATAGAGTTTTGATATTCTTCTGTTGTTAAAGATTTCTGACAACGACAGTTACTTTTATATCTCTGATTCAAGTTGTGATCGCATTTCTGAATAGTTTCAGTAAAACCACTAGCACTTGGCTCGCTGCCTTGCTGGTTTCGCGTATTTGCTGCAGCATGGTGAGCGAGGGTCACCGGCACGTTTAGAAAGGGTCGATACTAGCTGTCACCACCGGCTAGTCGGCCTTTTGTCACTACATCCATTTATCAGATAGTTTTGATGGAGAAGAAGAGATTACGGCGGGGATGACGTTCTGGAACGCTAAGTGCAATAACTACAGTCATTTCAGCACCTCGGAAAGCAATATAGACTTTTTGTCGTGCATGAGCGCTTACGTGTCAAGTTTTGTGTCCTTCTTGTTCACCATTCTTTTACATGTTAGGTGTTAAGTGCTTTTCCCAAGGTAGACTGCTAGGGATCCTAATCCTAAACCTTTAGATTCTAAGTCAACAACCCTAACCATAAGACTACGGACTCCGATTAATACTTGTTCAAAACACCTCTTGTTGGACCACAGCCAGCGGTAAAATACATGCAAATTGAGTGGATTATGGCTGAAAGACATAATCATAGATTGTAACGTCAAAACACAGCTGCACAAGACTTGATATAGACACAGCTATACGTGCCGGTAATGTGCAATCAGGAGACGACCCACACAGTAATCAGCCACCCGCCACTACAGATAATTGACTTCCCTACTGCAGTAACGTAAACACATCTGTTGCGACATCTTTGCAGGTCAGAGAGCCATTCTACGGCAAACATTTTCTTTAAGACGTGTCCTTGAAGGATAATCACGAATCGTGAGCTAATTTCACGACAAAATGCGTAACTATGCCGTGTAAAGATAACTGCGTGTGCAGCAGGCGTTGCAGCCGATTGGATTAGATAGCGACAGCTCTAAACATTTTGGTATTACATTGACAAAATTATTCAGTATTCCCTAGGTTCTAAAGCTATTATCGCCCACTGCCTCTACGGTATGATGTACTTGTGGACGTACCAACTAATAAGTATCTAATGCCAGCTCAGAAGAGGACTAGATATAGTCAAGTACCAGAGTTATCAGCCAAGGATTGATGTGTTCAAAAATTCGTATTATACAGCAGAATGGAACTCGTTGTCATCAAGTACTGTAGAAGCATCCTCACTAAGTAGCTTTAAAGAACGGTTGCAGTCAGATATGCAAAGACTAGGTGTAACAGACCGTTCGGTGTAATATGACCAGCTGCTTCCGCGCCGCGTGCCTGCAAAGCTGGTGTGTTACGCCCAATGGCGGTTATACCGGCTATGTAAATACAGATACATATGCAGTATTGATCATTTAGCTGTATGATATGGATTCCTCAACAGAATCCTACTGCCAAAGGGGACCGACATTTGATAAGTTGCAGGACCTACATGAAGGATCAAGTATCAACTCAATCGATAAAATCTATCCGGTGGGAATTAAGTGGTTAATCAAAGAATTAAACTGATTTATTGCAGGAAGAATTACGTGCGACAGTTTCAACTTCTCAAGGAGGATCTTTATCGACCATTTAGTTTTGACCGAAGGAAGGCTTTTGGAAGAGCTCTAAAAGGAAATGTCCCTCTGCTCGACGCAAAGGATGCAGGGGGGGGGGGATTGTAAAACTACAGGTTCTGTAACCACATTGCAGTTTCTTATAAACTACACTAGATTCGGGTGCGCTGCAATGGGAGGATCAACTGGCATGTCGTATGTGTGACAAATCAAATGCAACATGAAGTATGGCCACATGTTAACCGCTCGTCTACGGTATTGTTCAGTGATGAAACGACTATTTATCGATAAATCCTGGTCTTTCAATTCAGATAGGCTATGGATTCAAATCGTTTGTTATGTATTCCATCTGTTCAGCGTTGGTTATTTCTTTCATGATTAAGCAAATTCAATAAACCATTGAATCGTATGGCTTGAATAATGGCGGTAGCACATCTGGTGTTGTCAGTACATACGCACTTGATCCTGGTCTGCCCAGCAGCATACCAAAGCTATGACTTACCGATTTGAATTCAGTGTAAAGCCCGGCCATCTGGCGATGACTGCAAAGGTGCAGTCAAAAGACCATGCCCATGAAACGGGCCGATTATAAAAGACCCCTTGGCATCTGACATTTTCCTTGCGTGAATGTAAGGCTTTATGGTGTTGCTTTCGTTAGGTTCGGTGCCATTGAAAGTTTGATTTCTAAAGCTCAGTGTGGCTGCCTTCTTTCAAATAAGGAAGGTTAAATGATTAGATGCCATCTTGCTAATACTGTATATTCTACCATTTGTTTGGGTCTCTTCATCGATCAGTCACATTAGGTTGGGAAAATACAAAACTGGGACAATTTGTTACATTGGATGAAGCGCAAACACGGTGAAATATTTAGAGTTTTTTTTTTTATCTTGTCTAATTGTATGTCACTAATTATGTTAATAAACTTTTGATATACATTTATGAGTACATTTATCACTTCCTGTCACTGTATGGTGAACGTGACAAGCATGTGGAAAATGATTACTGCAAAACACAGACAAATAGACAGTAAAAAAATCCGTCTCTGATTGACCCCGTGACCTGGAATGTCTGCCATGTCTGCAGACCTGCTAAACGAACAGTTTTACAACATCTGAACTCAACTTTCTATCACTCCCGCAAGTGAAATAAACAAACATAACATAGTCTTAACAGTAGTAGTATCGATCCTCCCGTTATGTTCCTGCCGTCCCGTCTTGCATTTGGTGCACAAATTCCCTTGTCGTCTGCTCAGTTGTAATTTCATTATAGAATAACAAAGCCCCAATCTGTGTTGAAATAAGCCTTCATGGAAATCACTTATGGTTTAATAAGTCGTACAACAAGCCCGAGACACGAGTGTGGTAAAATGCAATAATAGGTTTCAATGGGGTGGCAGAATCTTGGCGCGGCAGCAACTGTCGAAAGAATTAGATACGATTATCTCATGTTACATGTCACTACCGCAGGGATTTAGAGTCAATTACGATGCTGTAGCAAGATGAATTTGTCCCAGTACGATTAACCAAGATTGAATTTGCTGAGAAACTAATCCACAAATGATTACTAGTATTGCCTCAGATAGATCAATGTAAGTAATTTTCTACAAATGACCTCAATATCATATACTGACCTCAACATCGATAAAAATAATTTTATTTGACCAATGGTCTGGTACGTTGGCATTCGTCCACCATTTTAAGTTACCGGGCCTGCATATGGTGCCTGGCGTTTGCAGAGTTGTTCAAGTATTCATTTCTTAATTAATTGATTCCGCTGTGAAACACATAAAGTCAGGCCTGCCCAACTAGTTGAGTCATGGCTATTACAAAAGGGTAACAAAGATTTGTGGACTTGTATTGTGCTGGCCTTTCAGTATAATATTAGAATTAGCCATTTCAGAACATTGATTTGCGGCACTCAAGTATGGCCTGTTCACGTCTGGCTTAGATACGTCGCCGATTTAAAATGTATTCCTTCATGTATTGGTACAGATGACGAAACCTTGAACGGCATATTCATGGCTTATAGAAATACTCAGGCTTATTTTTTTTTGCTTCATCAACATATTTGTATAATCTTTGATGCAAAAGGGTATACAAATCTCATTCGAAAGGGTTTATATACAAACCTTGTGATTTACCTTTGCAAGTACAAAAGCGAAGCCTTGAGTTCCTTTTGCAAACGTAAATCAAAGCAAGCGATCATCAGTTTAAATGTTGGGAATCGGAAGCATGGTCACAGTATTGGGTAGACCTTTATTTCAATTTTAGTTTTGCAATAAAATCTACTGCCTATCATATTCTTTGGAATCTTTCTGGATCGTTTTGCATTCAAGTCTGTGAAACCTAAAATGTGGATTATTGGTGATCCTTAAGCTTCAACAATTCCTGAGCATCCTGTTTAGCATCATGGCTTCCTGAGACAGCAAGTACAGTAATGCCTATTGGCTGATTAGACCTTGATCCCGGCTGTTGACCTAGCTCAGTAAAGGAACGGTTTGTCCCAGTTTCAGGACAACTCTGGAGGCAGGATGCATGGCGCAAAGGTTAATGGTCGCACTTCATGGCCTTATATTTCTCCCGTGTGGTAATACGCACTTGCCCTTTTGCCTCCACCGAGTATCAATTCTACTTGATGAAATTGCAACCTTGTAGCGGGGTTTCCATAACACTGCGTCATGTAGTTATGTCCACTTGCCCTTTCCATTCAGTCGGATTTCAATTCTTCTTGATGAAATACTTGCCTTGTAGCAGGTTACTCTGACCCATATCGTGTGGTTTTATGACCTTTCGCCCTTTAGTTTCAGTCAAGAATTGATTCTACTTGATGTATTGTTTGCCTTGTTGCAGCGGTTCAACTTGCTTTTCTAGCACAAACCGTAACACATCCAGGTGACAGAATGGCTCGATTGATTCAAAGTAACCCTTCGTACATGTACAGTACGAAAGGTTTCAAGGACAGCCATAAATATTCTGCGTATGTGGTGCCAAGGGGATTTGTGTAGTATCTTTTTTTCTAGGAATATTTAGAGTTTGACCCTTTAGGGACGGATATTTAAAAAGCTATCTCCGGAAATGAGCAATCCTTTCCAAGAAATGTTTTTGCACCTTAAATCCCGTCCCCATGCACACTATTTTCCAAGAGCGTTTATCTGAGTTTAGATCTATAGCAAATTTTATTATCAAGTCAAAGTTGTCGCGAAGAATGTGTCAGAAAATATTTGTATACATACTGGTTAGAATTGTTTTACCAAGCTTACATAAAAAATAATCAATAATACATAAGCTTCTTGAAAGTAGAAGAAATATTTTAAAGCATTTGAAAGGACAGGAAAACGTATTAAAAACTCCTTTTACACATTTGATAAAAAGGAGCAATTGAACACTCAAACTAAATAACCACGTTCTTTTTATAATATTCTTTGGTTGAGTGTAGAAGGGCGGTGAATAGAATATACGACCTGCGTGTTATGGTAGTAACTAATCCTCTATCTGTAGATTGCAGGTGCATCATGTCAGCAATGTAGGCTCCTTCAAGGCGTTTTACGATCAGTACATTCCCTTTGCGATATGTATCTTCCCTGCCATGAACAGAAATAATTGCCGGGAGAAAATCAGTTAAAGACACATTTATAATCCTGCTGGAGGTCATGTAAATACATCCTTGATCTTGCACATCATCTGTATCCATGTAAAGATTATTATGTATAGATTACGTATACTCTTCCTATCAAGATTTTTCCTGACCCCTCGCTTAGGGGCCTCTTTCGGAAAGGAATGGCTTTCATCTGTCAGAGATAACTTTCATTACATGCACGGCTTTTTTTTACCAAACAAGCTATCATTTACAAACAACTGCTGTCCTGAATGCGAATTTACCAATACCTACTGCACACGTATACCACCGTGACGGTAGCAGTGGACGAGGCTCATTGATGAAAACCGTTTGATTGGAGTTGGCTGTATAAAATGACATACAGCCAGGACTGCCCAACTAGCCGGAGCTATCATAAAGGTCGAAAATCGTTGATATATGTTTTTATCTTTGTCATAAACATTGTGTAAATGTCATCCCAGGCCATGGCCATGGTTCAAACTGCTTGAAAATGTTTCCGGCATTAGATGTTACTCGCGGCAATGCTACCACCCACGCAGCTATAACATCATCCTCAGTACAGCTCACTCAGAAATGAGGGGAAACACTTAAGATTGAACTAAAGATAAGAGTTGACCTATCTTCAACGAAAGCATCTTTGATTATAAATGTAGATGACCCATAATGATGAACCCGAATTTCGTCCTTATTACAAATGCGTTTACCTTACCCTGGTTGGCATCCAGTGACTTGCCAGCTACATAAAATATACAACCACATACATTAATGTATGAGTATATATTACCATATCTATATATATATATACATTTTATATATACATATGAATTGTGGCACAACTTAGATTAAACTAAGTACATAATTCAATGCTTATTTCATACTTTATACCTTTTTCCCTGCCAAGAATTTACCGTGTTCATTAAATATGTGCATAAATGAGAATTTCATTGGCCAAAAAAATGAGAAAAATCATCAACAAAAATATATGTTAAAAAATGTGCGAAATCAAAATTATCTACACATGTAAACTCAATATTTCCTGGGCTTGCTTCGTGTATTTACATCATGTTATTGGCTTTGGTTCTCTGAACCTACCTTCGATTTTACCGTGTGAAGAATTAATGGAAATCTATTTTTGATTCCTATAGAACGATTCATTTGTTAGAATGTTGCTGAGTCCCCTAGGGTACAAACGTCAGCACAGATGGCGGTTAATTTAGGTAATGAATTGTTTATTGTTAGTCTTCCTGGAAGTGCATACTACATCAGTCGATATCGACCGCAATTCCTTGAAGTTAAGGCGCGGATTTCGATTGAGTCTCAATTAGCCGACTGAAGCTAAGATCGTTATAATTCGATCGGTGAGACGGTACCGTTCCACTTGAAGTGAGGCGCGCTTGAAGACAGAATGAGAATGAGATTTCTTATTTCTTTTCATTTCATTTCATTCATACATACATACATGAGAACAGAACATAATAACACATTTCTGATTGCAAATATTCACATAATAACATTGTTACCACTTGCTGTTTTGGTTAGGGTTTGCTCCCTTGTTCACAGCGGTATTTTATCCTCCATGGATTTTCTGTGCTGAGTTTTTTTAACTATGCTTTCTGTTACTCTTATGTTTCTGTTTCCCCTCCCTATGGTTTGAAGACAAACCGATTCTCTGTTTTCATTATACATTTTACAAATATGTCACAATCACAAATGAAGTTAGAGCATTCACATACAAAACAACATCTGAAGCTTTACAAGTACAAAACAACATCTTTGCAGATGCAAGAACATCAGAGGATTTACACCGGCGTGCAAGCATATCAAACAGAATTACTATGACATCCTTGCATTGGATTTGATTTGGGATTTCTTTTCAACACGCAACGAGTGGATTGTCATAACCTTTAATGACGGTAATCCAGCCATTCTGATGGTTTTAAAACGTGTCTGAGGGACAGAATGGTGAATTTGTCTTCTTTATAATGGAACTCGTGAGACGCAGCTGTACAATCTATCCTCGTGCAGTCAAAGTCAACGGCCCTAGCTTCGCCATTCCAAAGGACATTAAAGTCAGCGCAGGTGCACTTGACTGCTATTCTAGCGTTTTACAAGGAAAAACGTAATTACTGCTCAAGGCATTAGCGCTGGGTGGGCAGTTTTGGAAGTGTCGAATTCATCTACGTGGGCCAGAAAAGTCGTTGATAAAGCACTAGATGTATTGGAGCTGCAGTATAATGCGCGGTGTGTTTCAACCAACCGGAAAACGAGAGACATTGGGGCGGAAAACCCCAGTTAGTCCATGACTTATTCATTTAAGTCCCCAGCTTGGCTTGTTTGTCACGGAGGGACCTCACATAAAAAACCTGGCAGCAGTTCGGTATTTTTTACCAGGATTTATGATTCTTAGGCAGTGTAATACATTTATTCTTTTCAGTCGTTACAGGTAATCAGTGCCAAACTAAGTCCAGTTTCAATTGTCTATGCCATCTAACTGTTATCAGTAGAAAATCAAACAAGTAGAATTTTAATTTATAAGTACCCTCTACATCAAAACATTTAGAACGTGCCATGCAGAGCCTAGTTTCTTGCTTTTGCAACCTATGTATTTGTTCTTTTTCGTGTAACTACGAAAAGAAACTCAACTTTTACCAAATATCATTTTCATTTATGAACATTCAAGTCTTTATTCTGCTCTATGCTTAGAGAAGTAATGTTGTATTTTCCGAAATTTTCATTCTAACTAGTCACATCCTAACTTTTCCCCATAAGTCCAAATGATACCATTAATATAATTCCACTGGGGCTAGTGGAACACGCGTTTCTGTTAGAATCGACAACTAATTCATATTGTTCTTTGTATATCCAATAACAACTGTTTAGTTTAGAAGTAGCGTCCGTTGACGACTTTCATTTTACTTTGTGTTTATTTCATTACTATGTACTAAATATCATTATCTCATTTCCTTGTATTCTTGCAATTTGCTTCCGGGCATGGATTTGCAACAAAGTTATTATTATCAATATATACATATATATATATATATATATACAAGAAGTCTGCCCATTGGGAGCATTGGGCGTACTTTTGACAGAGGTGCATGTTAACTCAAATGTAAAACCTTGTCAACACCCATCTTTGGAAACATTTACTAGAGCATTACAGCTTAGACTGTGGCATCAGGTCCAATGTGATGCCAACTGTTGATGGATGGTGGCAATGAACTAAAAATGCAATTCATCCAAGAGCGGCATTTTGTTTGTTTGTTTGATTTAGATCTCCATAAGTGTTACCTAGAGAAACACTATTCTACCTGGAGTCCTCTTACATAATAAATTCATTGCGTTGCTCCGTCTTTGACGATGTGGAGTTTTCGTGTGCCGGTAGAGCCGCTGTAGATCGCGAAAATCCGCTTAAAAGTACAACCTTTAGGTCGGTTGTCGTCTAGTAACAAGACAAGAATACTGCTTCAATTTTACAGGTTAAATGAAAAGGACAGCCTTGGGATCATCCCCGAGACAAGCTTATCATAACTGTCCCAGAATGAGTAGCAGGGGTAATAAAGGCTGCTCGGAAATATCCCCTACCCATTTTTGAAAATCTTTCAGAAATGTTGAAGTAGTTGATGCTACAGTATGTAAAAGAAGAGAAAATGTTGAAATGTACTTTTTTAATTCAAAATTTAAGAAGCATTCACTGCAAACTGAAGTTTTTGACAACTGATTGGCTCAATGCTAGAAGTGCTCGTTACTAACACATACGCCAATTCCACGGCAGAATTTCCATCACGACACTTGTTAGTGGGAAGTAAATTGGTACCTGATTCCATCGGCAACGCAAGCCAATTATCGGCTGCAACTCTAACTGGTTGGCATCGGTTCAACTAAGTTTGAGCCGCACACAAAAAGCTCACCAAACACATACTTTGTGATCCACAGGTCAAGTTTCCTATAATGTTTATTTGGTGCTTTCGCTTATCATTTTTATATTTTATTTGTGTGCAAACATTATACTGATAGATATGGAAAGGTACACAACTACAGAATGTGCTCGGGGGGGTCTAGTAAGGAATGGTTTCTGGGTATTTGTTATATCCTTACGAGATTAGTTAGGAATGGTTTCCGATATCTTGTTATACTGTTAATGGACTTGTTAGGAGTGGTTTCTTGGACATTTTTCGTTACAGCTTCTGTGGGTAGAGCGGATGGAAAATATACGCCCTTACATGTATTTACCACCTACCACCGAAGCTCTATTGCGATTAACCAGCATTATGTTCCACCTACCCATTGTGTTCTTAATCCCCTGTCACACTTGTGCGTATATACAAGCCCACATGAGTTGCGTATTAACATTTTTTTGGTTTAGGTTAAGTTTGCAACCGATGAAGTGATTTCTTAGGTTCGATCACTAGGCCGCACAGCGCTGGGTCAAAGAAGAAAACAACTTTCCCCCACAAACCTTACTTAATCCAAAGAAGTGTTGATGCGCAACTCACGCGCACTTGAATATACGCACAAGTGTTACAGGGCCCTTACATAATAAGTGCTATTTGTCGCGACGTACTAGACTGTGTGGTGTTATATATGTATATATATATCTTAAAACTAAGGATTTTGCAGGGCCTGGGATTTTGTAGGTGAAGTTACTGCTCGGCATATTGTATCAAGTGTGAGCCTTTTCTAAGCTAAATGTAAGTATGTGCAAGCAAAGTGAGATTGATTCGTTTTATCCGACATTCATACTCTTGCTATACTCTTGCATCTGAGTTGAGTCTCATGATGTCTCCCATAAAGTTTTGTATGCTCGTACTTGTAATTGCTGTTATGCTGTTAATCAGTGACTATAAGTTTCCGTAAGCAACTGAACTTTATTGTATTCGTGCACATCTGATTAGACTAGTATTCAAAGGGTGCCATACATACCGTTTTGTGCTAAAAATTTTACTGGTAAGATTGTTATCATGCTGATTAATCAGTAACTATATATCTACGTACAGTAAATGTCATGACTCCAATCGGTTTTAATCGTACGCTGGCATCTAATTTGTATATCTAAAGGTCGCTCGTAATATCGTTGTCATGCTAGTTTATCTAATCCATCAAAGGGTCTCCACTATAACTTTATGTTGTGCTCAGCGTGATCAGAACTCTCGCATCTCATTTGAGTATGCAAAGCGTACCATGCATAAAGTATGCCTCTGATAACTGTGGTCGTAATATCGTTGTTTTTATTTCGTTTTTGGACTGACAAGGACGACATGGCACTGCACTCAAGTTTTTCATAACTTATCTTATCAGTGCCACGTACAGAGAACAGTATAACCATTTCTACACCTGGGTGGAGTGAGGAAATGTCGTGTTAAGTGCCTTTCCCAAGCAATGTCGTTGTCATGCTGGTTAATTGGTAACTATAAATCTTCAAACAGTACCTGAAATTGAACCTGTTTTATTTGTGCGCTGATATTATGCTCTGGCGCCTAATCTCATTTTTCAAATGGTGGAAACTTGCCAAGGCCGTAATATCGTCGTCACGCCCGGTAATCAGTAGACATATATCGCAACCCGCAGCAAGGTGCAAGTAGACATTACCTTCTTTTGTAATCTAAGCCGATACATCCTCCCACCCACACAAGGCAATGTCGTGATCTTCGCGAATTACAAGGAAACATCGCAGCTCTAACTTCTGGAGTGTTGTCGATGTTAACAGTCTGCTGGGCTGATACCTGAGAGAGCTTCGTGTCAGGAGAGGCGGAAGCACAAAGCACAGTTGATAAGCATGAAATTATTGAAATGATCGTCCATTGCTTGATGCGGTGTTTTCCAACAAGGCTGTCGTTGAATAATCCGATCTTTGATGATAAGATCAAAGAACTCTCAAGTTGAAATGAGCTAACAATCTTTTCCCGTTGTTACTTTCAATGTTAATTTCTATTCTTGATCAAAGAAAAACTTATTGTTTGATCGCTGTTTTTCTTCTTTGTGTATTCCCGTGTTAGTTATATATCCATATTTTACAAATCACAATAGCGTCGTCGCGTAACATAATACATGTTTACTATATTCTCCAAGCAGAGGTTTAGATCGAGTGGGGTAGGTGTGTCCGGGATTTGTAACGTTTCTCTCCCTAGAAACGTTAAGAATCCTGGACACTCCTACCCCACTCGACCGCAACCTCTACTTGGGGAATAAATGTTTACGGCTTGCGAATTTACAACGCTGGAACTTGTAAAGAATCTTGGAACCATGTCTACAGAGAATCTGTAAAGCCCAGCCGTAAGGAGGAGTGATTAACAACGTTACCTTTTGCCGCCAATAGTCGTTATCAGACCAACGGGACCATAAATCAGACATATGGTAACGATTAGAAACATATATGTGGCACTATAAATCTTCGATAGAAGGCGGGAGACAACTTCGCAAACAATAGTGATGGAAGGAAAGGGCGTTCACTCCAGAATTGCTCGCATAGGTACTGATGGTGCTGCAAACGCTAATGTTACATTGCTCTGCTTAATTTTGGAACAAAGCTTATACCTCCGTGAATACTCCGGAGCAGGTGGAGCTGAGTGAGTGAATTTCATTGACCCCATGACCTGGAATGTCGGTCAGCTGCAAGCAAGGTTGATAGATGACTCCAATACCTATTACACCCGATCGCCTGTAGTCATGGTTATTCTCAATGCTGTTTGCTGCTTCACATGTATTGCTTTGCTCCAATCTTGACAAAAAAGAGAATTTATTCTTTTGAAAAAATTCCCTGCATCTCAACTGATCATGAGCCATCATAATGGTAACTTTTTATCCGTTCTTTCAATTCATCAAGTCCCAAAGTTTTACCATATTCTAACATCCATAAAGCAAGTCATTGAACATAAAACTCGCGATGAGTTATGATCTGGAAGTGTACATAAAACGTTCCTCGATGGGGAAAGGGATTTCTTGTCGAGGTGATTTGGTCCATGGCCTCCAGCGGGGGCTTTGGTGAGATTATAGCGGCGAGAAATATAAGACCCTTGTGCAACCCATCATCCAGAACATCAAACTATCGCTGCGCATGGGTGGGCGGCATCCTTGGCTGTTCAAAGTTTATCACCTCTTACTTGTCTTCACAATACGCACTTTGATCAGTTGAATAACGTAGTACATTGGCGAATATGCCAACGAGCTTTATCATATTCTATACATTTCAGTAAGCATTTATAGAGATTACGACCCTTTTGTCTTTGGGATGTTACTTTGATTAGTGAAATAATCTACACGGGCACAGATGCCAACTTCCCTTATCACTTTGTATATGTATCACATTATTCATAGATGCCAGATACAAGTATAATCTTAGCTTAAAGGTTGGGAGACAGGAAAATCAACCCATTGGCGCCATGAAATGTGAAGTTTAAGACACATTATTCTTAACCATTACCGGGTAAGGTCGTTTTGGGATATTTACATTGCCTTAACCCTACATCACTTTTGGATTTGCACTTGCACAAAAATATCTCTAACATCGTATCTTAGAATTCCTCTGACCCACACGGAGCAATCTCGTTGTCCCATTCAAACGTATTACAGCCGAATTTACCACTCGAACTAGCGTTAACCTCTTTTTGTCTAGTGTTGAAACATCCACTGCAGAAATAAAGCGCAGTTTCCTTATTCCTTTTCACACTGGACGGTCAGTGAAACGACCAGAGGAATTTACTACATCGATGACGTCGTGAGATCAAGACAGCTGATTCATAATCTACATACATCTACATGCCTGTGAACAATATCGACAACCTGATAGTCGGATAATTACACTTGTATGAAGCATAGTCGAGCCCAAATTAGCAACTGTAGGAAAGGGTAAACTGTAATGGAGAAGGTTCAGTCTTCAGTTTCTGCGTCAGTCATCTAGTGTGCCGCGACAGACTCTAAAGTGCGATAACGTTACATTAATGCCACTCTGCCACGTGTCCTTCTCATTCTCCTTCACAAATGATATTCGTGGATGAAACATCAATAAAACGCTAAGAATTTGATGAAATCGGGATCATACGCATTAAACCATTATCATCGTCACTGGCGGGTACAAAAGAGTGTGCAGTGACGAAATATGACAGGCTCGGAGCACCAGAGCATACCGAGATTAATACATGGACGGTTTATTCCTTGCGGGAGCAATAACATTGTCGCTTTGCAAAACAAGATCAAAGTGGCACGCCGCAATTTGTCCCGTACTCGCTGAAGTTTCCTTGATTGTGTTTCTTCTTGCACTTTATTACTTTCGCCCCAAAATTAGTGCTTTCAGTAGCGTTTGCTTGAAACGATGTTTATTCGTGGTTAATCAGAACAGCATGAATGGATTATTACAAAATATGGTATGCTGTTCTGTCTTGACTTATCATTCTTGCCTTAGTTTGAGTTTTAGTCTCTTGTTACAACAACTTCCATCGCTGTCCATGGTCCCATGCATGTTCCCTTTGCTTTTAGCTTGCAATTAGCCTTCGGACATGACCTTGAAAATGAACATTCATTGATAAGATAAATCACTTCTTTTACTGGTACTGCAGTAGAATTCTCTTTTTTCCCTCCCTCCTTACACTTCCGATAGCAACTGAGGACTTCTCTGTACACATAAACATTGGAGAGAGAGGGTTTCTACATTGTAATTGCCTTTTTTCTAGTTTGATGGATCATAGAAGATTTGACCAGATGGTGGTGTCGTCTGGCACAAAACGCCCACTCACACCACGTATGATGGATTACAAGCAATCACAGCGACTTGATACACAGAGCTCCGTGAATCCATTTTTGACATATTGTGTCCCCCAGGCTGCAATATCAGAAAGTGTGCGTAAAGTAACAATCTATGTCTGACAATCAGCTTGGATCACTCGTTATTCTTTTTCTTTCATTGAATCAGCCAGAGTACTAGTTTACTCTGGTAAATCCGTGATGCAAGTAGTTACTAGAATATTCCTCAAGTATATGATGCAAGTAGTAAGCAACATGGCTGCTTTGCCGTAGGGATAACATTCTGTGGATTCATATGTCAGTGCGTCTGCTGCAATGTTGTTGAGGTCATTGGCCTGCGGCCGTCGAATGTTCGAACACACTGTTGTTCGAACATGTCTCGAAATTCGAAAGAGGTTCTGAAGTTAACTAGTTGCTAGTTCTCTCACCCATTTCCCCCATACTTTTTTCTATTATCCATATATATGGAACAAAATTACCATGGTGCAGTGTCTTGGGTACTTTTTCTGGATTTCAAGCTATTCTAAGATCTAGTTGTGGAGATATCAATGTTTTTTTCATTGTTTGTAACGGAAGAAAAAGAGGAAAAAGAAACTGAGCAAAACAATATGTTTAACTTACTTCAAAGCTTCTTCTGTGAAGGTAAACATGAATAATGTGCCCTTGTAATGGCTGAGTACAGTGTATCAAGGGAGCTATGATTCACAACAAAAAGCACTAATGATGAACCACTCAGTCCAAGTCTAGGCAGCAGTGCGCTGATTGTCTTCACTTGAGCCTCTCATGAGAGACAATTAGCGTTTTTCTGTCTCCTAGCTCCACGACATCTTTTTTGCAACACGCTGTGGTATATCAAGGGCCACGCAGGTTTAGACTAGATTAAAGCGAGAAAAATATATTCCAAGCTCAGCTCTCCCTTAAGTAATCATTAGTGCTCTGCTTAATTGTTAACGCGGGCAGATAGCATGCCGTGCTGAAGCACTACATGAATCCCGGACCCGTCAGTCAGACCTGAAAAGTACCTTAACTCATAATGATAATCCTGATATTTGCAATGGAAGAGAGACTGTAGTGTGTGATTCTTGCTGTTAACGTTTCTAAAAGTTTAACCCACATCAACAATGCGTTTTATTGCCCCGAAAGTCTCAAAACAGTGGTATGTGGCTGTGCTGGACTTAACAAGACTGGAATTCAACTAATGGTCTTCTTCTTGCGTGCATTGGCCTTCTGACAGAAACTTGTTAAAAATATTGGAATTGCTATTGTTACCTGTAGTTCACGTGGAGTGAATATATTAGATAGTATGACAGTATTAAAGGGGAATATGACTTATTGCAGTTACTGCACATGAAATTGAAAATACTGTAATAGAACAAGAATGAACTACATGAAAACAACAGATGGTATGAGCTTAGATCTATATGATAATGGTATGAATATGTAAATGATTGCTTGCAGGCTCCCGTAATGTTGTTATGATATTATGGAACTTTCCAATCTTTACGGGTTCATGGGACAGCCAACTGTTGGGTTGACTAAAAATTCTGTATGTAAATCAAATTAAATTCTGTTTTACAAACAAAATACCTTAAAAACATGTACTGTGATATAATTACATCTGCCTCAGTCATACTGAAGTCATCGTTGCCAGACCGTGAAAAGACGCAAAACAATCGCATTAACCATGTTTCTATGGAGATATTGATAAAAACGGAGCCTTGATTTACCATTGGCGACATTTAGTGCTGATTTGACGCTGACTTTATGTCTCTGCAATGTTTGTCTTCACAACGGTAATTTGATAGAATAGGCTTCAATACTGAATGCTGCAGGCTTTTATTTGCCTTGTTAATGCGACGGCTCCGCTCTGAATATCAATCGAGTCTTTTTGTCTACCAGAAACGAGTAAACAGAAAAGCTGTCTAAGCGCCGTCTGCTGTGGGACCCTCACAGGGCTGATCTCAGAGCAAGGCCTGATAAAAGTACTAACCGACTTTCAATCTAAAAATTCTTATCCACCAGAAAGCCACACGATTAAACCTGATGACCATACAAAGAAAACAAATGGATGTTCAGCTCAAACGATAAGCCCAGCTGACCAAATAAACAACCTTACCTTTGACCCCAGGTTTGTCCTGTATCCATCCGCTGGAACCAACAACTCACACCTGTCTTAACGCCAAGTAGACTGCTGAACTGAACAAATTTTGACTAAGATGGGAAAGCTTCGACCCTACCAGTTCCTTCTATCCCAAAAGTTATAAAGGTTGGACCAACATTTTAAAGAAAAAGAAGGATTTTCAAGGATTTGAGCACTCCACTGCGCAACACAACAGAACACAACGGGACATTAACACAGACGACGAAAGTTTGTGTGGGTAGAATTTATCATAAAGAAGGATCGTTAAACTGGATTCTCGAACATAAGGAATATGATTTACCAAAATGTTCTCGCAAATTACCTACTTATCTTTTAAATGACGTTGACTGGAAAGTACAATGACCACAATGATTTTGAATTTGGCGAATATTGATACAATCACCGGAATTTTAGCTGTGCAACTTAAATTTTAGTGAGGCTCAGATCTAAATGATCACTCCTCGTAAGTACAAAACGCCCACGTTTTCCTGACCGGCATAACTGCACGTTTCTGGAATTTA
Source organism: Branchiostoma lanceolatum (assembly GCF_035083965.1). Lineage (NCBI taxonomy): Eukaryota > Metazoa > Chordata > Leptocardii > Amphioxiformes > Branchiostomatidae > Branchiostoma > Branchiostoma lanceolatum. The sequence continues at coordinate 5,957,884 of NC_089731.1, read as the reverse complement.
CAATTTCAGGCCTTTTTACTCGTTCATAACCTGCTGTTATCTTTTTTTCCAAATAATGAGACATAACTCTCCCTTTTAAACACATACTACATCTTCCGTCGCGGTTCATTGGGTATTTCGGCAGGATGGCTCAGTAATTTCATATTTTCTCGCTTCTCAACTGTGACCGAAAATCAGTCGATCAAGTTATTGCTGCTATGTGCCCTGATATTGGTGGAATTCAAAATTCATCACGCAGCTGAAATTACTCCATTATTGCGCCATCCCTTATAACAGATGGTAGATTAAACATACACTGTATATCATGGAGTTTAATGCATTTTTCTACACAGCAGAATGGGCCCAATAAACGGAGGCTGTTGCCGTTAAGTACTTCATACATGCGCGGCTTCTTAACGTTTCTTTTATTGGAGTCGTTTCATTTAGCGAGATCTGTACCCACTGCCAATTATGAATTCATTATTGGTTATTGGATAGAAATACCTCTTCTGATAATGTGGTTCTCATTGACAGATTTTGAGTGTTAGATTGCCCATTATAGTTTTTCCTAACGTTCTGTGCTGTTTTATTACACGATCACTCACACTGATCTTCCTGAATCTTTCTCATTTCACACAGTGATGATGATACAGGCATGATTGGCAATACAAAAAAATGCGTGCGCAAGCAATACACTCATCTTTTGTATGTCGAATAGCAACCAGATATTGGGCGTTGTCTTTTCTGCGTTACTTCTTGGTTCTGAGTAAATAAATAACTCGCACCATGGCATCCTCCTTTATAGCGGTACTGTACCAATAAATACATGCACCTGGATTTAGCAAGATGGCCGACTACTATTCTACATTGTACATTTTTGTGCAATGCGAAGACGTCGCATTGTAACTTGACTATTGTTATGCAACGCTATAGGATTGGTTCAACTTAATGTGTAAAGAAACAACGAGAAGATTGACTTAGTAAATTATGGTAATCTTACGTTGCGTGCCTTTAATCTATATTTCATTACAAAGCTTCTATGAACTAAGACTCCTGTTGTCCGCTAAGATTCAACGTGCACCTCGGTATTGAATGATTAAGCAGGGTCCAATTGATTTTCTCTTTCAACGCATCTGTACTGAACCAGATAAAGGTACCGAATTGACAATTCATGACTGATAAAGGTAGTGAGATGTATTTCAAAAGAATTGTAGAAGAGATCCAAGAAGAGATAAACCGACTGAAAGCCTGAAGATGTTCCGCCTGGTCTTAAGAGATTCAGTTCTTTTGATACTGTGTGAACCTTGTATCTAATTATGATGGATTGGGTGGATCTCACTTCATGCATAAGTCTGATATCGATTCATACCTGCAGACTGTATTGAAAATTATGATGTAATTATGGCATTATCATGTTTCAAAAGTTAACTGGACGCTACTGATTTCTGCTGTTCGTTGAACATGGTTATTGAACATGATTTGACATACTTTATACGAATTTTATCTTGTCATAACCCGCTTTTATGTCATTTTATTTGTCAGGCGTTACTTTTCATGGTTAAAATTCATCATATCATGTCATCTATGTGTTGTAAAATTCATTCAGCAAGCGAAAGCATATTGTTTTATGAATGACCATAAAACTCAGCTGGCAATGCATTTCACCATCAATCATATTCATCAAAGGTAGTATTTCGTCATATAGTCTACGATATCGCAGCGTGAATGTTACATACAAATACATCTGGCCACCCGAAATGTTGTGGAGAAATGAAAACAAATTGGTTTCATCTGGTTGTCCAATTCCTTCCAACTTGACTGGATTAGAGCAAATTGGAACTGTATATCGATGGATGGAAGTGCTAGCTTACACGGCCTTACCGAAGATTGGATGACCCAGTTTCGCTAGATTTGATATTAGGACGGGAAATTGTAATCTCATTATTATGTACTGCTGTGATACCATGGTCATTCAGGTATTGATCTTTGTAGATAGTTAGGAAGGGATCCTAACGCTAATGGAGACGCCAGATGATGTTGAGTTTCGTAACGCCATGATGCCGAGTTCCATAGCGATGAAGGGAATGATTTATAGACGTATTTCCAATTAAGGCCATGTCGCCTTCGTCGTGCGAAGAGGACATTCAAATTCTTGGGTGTCGTACGAAGGGCTTACGACAGCTACCTAGAGCATTCTTAGGACAGTCCCTAAACGTGTCGTACAATGGGCCTACGACTGCAAATTGAGGGAACTCTTGCAACAGATTGGCTTACAACAGCAAATTAAAGACATTCGTCCGTGGAATTCAGCTCTCTCATGACAAACACGTTGTCGTAGATACTTCTTGATGATGCGTTCTATCAAAGCCGTGTTGAAACTCTTACTCACATCGTATATGGTTGTGAACACGCCTTATGTTAGGGTATATATAGCGAAGGATTCGTTTTGTAACCCCTTAACAATGGGCTAAACGGATCGGTGCACACGCGTCTGAAATTTGTTTCTGGGGGCGTTGCCACGGTTTTAGATTTGAAAGAAATAAACTGAAGCTCATCTTGCTCCAGTGGAGGGATCATGTAGCAGACCGATTCCTCGATATCAAAGATTCAACTCAACTCCCGTTGTTGGGTCGTTGGAAAGCACATCCTGTTCTCCAGGGGATTTAGGAAGTCTAACGCACAGTCATCAGCGAGTCCTTGGCTTCGGCAATAAGCTCCTTTCAGCGCGCACAATTACTGGAGTCAGCTACAATCGCTGTACGGAATAATAAGGACTTGTTCAGCATTCGATTCGTGTCATGAGCAGCACGATATTCTACAGTGATGCTGACAACAGATCAAATTTGAGAAATATTCTGAGCAGGTTTTGTTCTATCTATGGGGTGTGCACAAGGTCATAAATGCAGTTATCACTATTGGGTTCATATGTTGCTTCTCTTGCAAAAGATAGGTTTAAAGCAGTGCATTTGAACCTGGTAATTTGTTTGTATGTTGGCAAGAGTCGTCGACAGTGTTTTACAGACTGAAAACAGTGATATCAATAAATTGAAAAGATATGGGGAATCTATGCTGCTAATGTGAACAATAATAATGGTTACGTAATATACATTTTGCAATGCGTTTAGATATTGACTTTGTTGTTTTTTAAAAACCTCAAAGCCGTTGTCTTGTGAAGCCATATCAAAAACATACATTATTCCATGCCCAAAAAGTTTAAGTCGTCTGCATTTGAAATACTTTGAACGTAAATGGACATGTAAGCGCTACCGCTCTTATGAAAGCCAAAATAAGCATTTCACATGCCGCGCACATATTTACAACTCGTTCGTCCCCCGATTCAAAACGCCATAACAGAAGAAAATCCAAAGGCCCATCAGGGTATTCAGGCACTTCTAATGTAATCAAGAACATCCTTCCAGGAGAAATCGAATGCTCGCTGACCCTAACCTTGAACGCTTTCCGAAGTCTTCTCAATAAACTGCAGACAGAAAAATGACCTGTAATCCTCACAGCGGGGCGCGCGTGCCAGCCCGCATAGAAATCTGGGCGCTGTATCGATTGCAGAGGATAACTCAGGCCATGTCCTATCTCATAGGAACATTCAGGGATTGTTCGAATTCACCTGTAAATGTCAGAGAGACGTGATACCCATGACCATACATGAGGCCACAGTCTCAATACAACACTGGTCTATCACCGATTGTGCTTGGTGGTGTTCTAACTGTAATCTGGTAGAAACGTTCAAGGATGGATTTTACTTTGATTTTGCCAAAGAGACCAGAAACGTGACATGCATCACCATATTCAAGGCCACAGCTCCAATATACCACCGCCCTGTATGATTCTGTAAACCCCCTGTAAAAGGGTAGGCCTAGTGGAAGATGAAGCGAGGTTATTGCCTTGTAGAAAAATGCCATGCGGGGATTGGTTAATATTTCACACTCGACTAGCAGCATCTGTGCCTCCTTTGTTTTATGAAAGTGATGGATTCATTCTAAGCGAACGAAATTGTGTTCGGTGTCACACTCTCTATATCACAGAAAGAACGAAATGAACGCCCCATTGAAATTTGGAGAATGATCTGAGACCGCATATGTTGCAAGACGTTGTGAGGATGGCAAGGAATTCATAACGTTTACCGAGAGTGGAAAAGGTGTAATTTCATATTTTACTGTTCAGTGTTTAAAAAGGCGTTTGTCATGATGCAACATAGCAGAATCAATAGATTCAATGCTGGTAATCATTTGGCTTTGGAAGCCAATGTGTCAAAAAGATATCAGATCCATTTTCACGAATTCTATTCATATCTGTCAATAACTAACTTTAAAGTGATAGAGCTGATCATTTGAGGGTACCCGCCTGAAATGTGTCAGTGACAGCTTAAAGTCAAATGTAAAAACAAAACATCCTGCTAAATGTCGCATATAATGATAGTTATGATAGGTCTATTGTACGACAATTGTTTAAGATATAGGCCATGGCAACTTTTATTTCAATAACTTAAACAAATTGATTATGTAGTGTGGGATCATACTATAATTGTACGGTCTTTTGTGTATTTTCAACGCCTATGCTTTTCTGATGCAGAGCTCTATATGAATACCATACATGTAGAGATTGTTACATATGTATATTTAGTTGAATTTTATCCATTGAGATAAATTCTGGCATATAAGACAACAGACATGTATATGATGTGTTATGATTATGAGTGCTTCAACCATCCACAATACAGCACCATCCTTGATGTATCTCTCTTCTTTATTGTCATGTTTCAGGTCAGCTACTGGTCCACTAGTCCAGACCTCAGTAACAAGGACCGTTTTGACTACTTCTTCCGCACGGTGGCCTCTGATGTCTACCAGGCAAGAGCCATGGTGGAGATCCTGAAGGCCTTCAACTGGACCTACATATCCGCTGTGTACGAGGACTCCAACTACGGCATCAAGGGCATCTCGGCTGTTGAAGACCTGGCAAGGGCTTCTGGGATATGTATTGCAGTCTCGCTTATGGTCTCGCGAGAGGCTGGCGATACGCGAGAGGAAGAGTTTGACAAGATACTGCAGGAACTTCTTGATAAGCCGAAGGCGAAAGGTGGGTTAGGCTCTGTCATTCATATGTCGGAAAAGGTATGAGTGAAAATCCACCTTTCACTTAGAGTATTAGTGCCTGCCAGTTAGCCAAAGTTATATTTTTGACGGAAAGGTATTGTTGTATCAGTGATATAGAAACCTAAGGTCAACGAAGCTATGAATGCAATCAATGACAATTATCATTTTGCAAATGCGGAATGTCACCATCACAATTACAAAATGAAAATGGAAAAAAATTGTAATCGTATGGAAAGGTTCAGATGGAATGAATTTTCAACAATCCTTTGGAAATTATTGAATTATGTTGCAAAATAGTCGTAAAACACAATGGACCGTCTGTGTTTGTCAAAGGCGTGATCTTTTTTTTTGTATATCAACAGCCGTCATCGTCTATCTTGTGGAGAGGGATGCCAAAAGCTTCTTTGCAGCTGTAAGCCGTTTTAACGCTTCAGGAAAGTTCATCTGGATCGGCAGCGACGGTTGGGGAGGGCGCCAGATTCCCGTTGCAAAGCAAGAGTGGGCGGTAGAGGGCGCTATAACGGTCCAGCCGAGAGCTCGGGTCATCTCTAAATTCGACGAATACTTCACCAGCCTGAAACCTGACATGAACACGCGGAATCCTTGGTTTAAAGAGGCCTGGGAATCCCATTTTGAATGCAGAATACCTGGATCTGCTGGCACTCCGTTCAACGACTTCGAGAAGACGTGCTCAGACGACATGGTGCTGGATGAAACATCTGGGTACCAACAGAACTCTATGCTCCAATTGGTCGCTGAAAGCGCGCTGGCATTTGCGCATGCGCTGAAGGACATGCATGCTGACTACTGCGGTGACGAACCGGGACTGTGCAGCAACATGACGACCATATCAGGCGAGAGTCTCAAGGATTACTTACTCAACGTCTCCTTCGAAGGTGAGCCTTTTCTCTAATACTTACCTATGACTTTGTAAACGGATCTAATTTAGATGCTCAAAGAGGAATTCCATTTCTCAACTCCAGAAGCGAGTAGACCTCATGCCCATGAATGCAAAATCAACCAAAGTTGTAAGATTTTATCACAGACTATCAAGGAAATGAACCATTTATAATCCAGTAGTCTTCCCCATGCAGACCCATGTGTGGTCAAGATTGGAATAGTGCAGACCTTAAGTATGTGTTCCAGGAGATACTTGCTTTAGATCTAGGTCTTAGATTTTCGGATCGAAGTAAGAAGATAATTAAGTTGTCAAGGCTGAAAATTGATGAACAATTATTCACGCATACACTTACATCCTCCCATTTTTGACCTAAATCAAGTGGAAAACGAAGTTGCTTAGGCCATAAGTTGACAAACAAGTATTCAAAATCACAAAACTGATTTCCTACCATTTCCCCCGAAGGTCATGACCGCCAGGAGTTCCACTTCCAGCCGAACGGCGACGGCCCGCCCCGTTACACCATCATGAACTTCCGGCGGGACCAGAACGACAGGTACTCCTGGAAACGTGTCGGCTACCTCGACGAGGAAAAATTCAGGCTGCAAATGAAGGACATCCATTTCCGAAGAGAGTCGGTTGGTTACCATGGCTACCCTGTCTCCATGTGCAGCGCGCCGTGCCCCCCTGGGCACGAGAAGAAGATATCAGCACGTGACAGCTGCTGCTGGTCGTGTAACCCATGTTCAGAGTTCCAATATCTGTCTAAAGAAGACTTCTGTACCGACTGTCCACTTGGCCAGAAGCCGGACAAAGGAAAGACAACCTGCGTGTCCATACCAGAAGACTATCTCACCTACAGCAGCGCTTACGCCATCGCTATCACGACGTTTGCCATTTTTGGCATCATCTGCACTCTCGTGGTGGCCGCCATCTTTATGAAGTACGGAGAGACTCCTGTGGTGAAAGCCTCTGGAAGAGAACTGTGCTACGTGTTGCTGGTTGGGATATTCTGTTCTCACGCCATCACGTTTGTCCTGGTGGCCAAACCGACCACGCTGACCTGCGGGATGACCAAAGTGTCCGTCGGGGTTTGCTACGCGCTGTGCTACGCCGCCCTGCTGACCAAAACCAACAGAATATACCGCATCTTTCACAACAAAGGCAAGAAGAAGCAGAAATACATCAGCCCGAACTCCCAGATCTTCATCACCTTCATGTTCGTGCTGGTAGAGGTTGTCGTGGTCGTGGCGTGGTTGATCGTCAGTCCGCCAGGCACCACACACTTCTACCCCAGCCGAGAACAGAACCAACTCGTCTGCACGGGAGCCAACGACGCCTCCTACACCATCGGCCTCGCCTATCCCTTCTTACTCATGATCCTGTGCACCGTGTACGCCATCAAGACCATGAACGTTCCGGGCGGCTTCAACGAAGCCAAGCTAATCGGGTTCACCATGTACACGACGTGCGTGATCTGGCTGGCCTTCGTGCCGATTTACTTCGTCAGCGCCAGTAACGTAGCCATCCGCGTGACGGCCCTGAGCGTGTCGATCGGCCTGAGCGGTACGGTGACCCTGGTGTGCCTGTTCGCGCCGAGAGTCTACATCATCCTCTTCCACCCGGAGGAGAACACCAGACACGGCGTCATGAGAAACACATTCAGATCCAAGATAGAGAATGGAGGTAAGTACTCCTCGTCTTAGGTTGCGTTCCAATTATTTTCACCACAATTTGAAATAAGAGTCGAGACTTCTAATCAGCATCACAGTTCATCTTGTTGGTATATGATATCATTAAGAAGGATAAGACTCGAGCACAAGAATGAAGACTTGTAAAATGTCCGTCCTCTGGTCTTCTTCCGAATGACTGAGGGCATGATTGTCCAAGATACGTCACCTTCCGAAAGTGTGGAATGAGCAAAGGGCCAAAGGTGGTAAGAATTCGATACCGTCCCCCGACTCTGGTCAAAGAAAGCTGGTTTCTTGAAGTTAGTCTCGTGTAGTCTTCAACTTGTTGCGGGCCTTGTCACTTAGTTTTTCCAGTGACTGGTACCGGTGGTACGTTGGTTACTGTTCTGGAGCCAGCGCTTCAGCTATACTTACTCTTCTAAGGTCTATGTCTTTCTGCGCCACGTACGCTCTTGTTTAGAGCGATCAAAATACCCTAAGTGAAAACGTTGTGAAATGACATCATTCATGACAAATTTTATTCTCTGCTTTCCTCAGCGTTCTCGGTGGCGGCGGACCCCCCGTCCACGTACCAGCCCTGCGGGACCAAACCGTCCGCTACCATCAGCGAGAACATCGACATCCAGGTAGACGTCATCAGCAAAAACAACCAACAGCTGAAACTGCCTGACGCCAGCCCGGCGGCGGAAACACGGGCCTGACGGCAGCCCAAACCCGTCCCGCTCCTGAGGCATCGCCAGAAATCATCATCCTTTAATCTTACTCGGCCATAATTAGGAAATTGAAACCTTTGCTTGTCTTGTTATCAACTTGTTAAGATGGAAAGAACACAGTTGTAAAGTATTTCTAAAACTAAAAAAAAGTTGAAGGGACACCGTTGTATTATATTTGGTAGGATTTTGTGCCATAGGGGCACTATGGTCGCCCTAACACTGCCATAATCTCCTATAACAGAAGTGTCATTCGATAATTCTTATTTCATTACCCCTCGTACCCATTAAATTAAGATTAAGGTGGAATCTTCAGAGTTTGTGTCATTTTGAGACGGACGTCTTGAAAAGGGCCTAGAGGAGGGAAGTATTTCATTGTATCTCATACATCGTGCCATTAAAGAAAAAATACAACTTTTTCAAACGATCTTTCATAAACCATATTGATCGAATAATAATAATATTGATCTTAAAATGAGATAAACAATTTTTGAGATCAAATCACTGGTCATGCTACATAACTTCCAGACGTGTTTGTCTTGATCAAGGTAAGTCGCACATGGACCTGTTGGCAGCTGTAATGATATAGATTCTGTAGGTTATAGAAAAAGAGCTACGTAGGCGTCCTTTAAGAAAGTTGCGAGTACGTTTGACGTTGTTGATAGTGTAGTGATATCGCTATTCATCATGTGCTGATCATACTGTTGTTCTAGTCTACGTAGTCCACCTCTACAGGGATGCCTGAGTATCAATACGAATCTTATGAAGTTCATACGAATGGCTGCTTTAGCAAAGGCGTTTGTCGGTTTTCTCGCACAAGATCGTATATCGTACCCTAAATCAGCACGAAGTTGATTTTTAAAAGTCGAATGATGCCCCAAACTAAATTTGAAGGTTTTATCAATTCGTATGATCTAAGCAAAAGTAGTATGTATTCAGTTTTCGTATGGATACTTAGCTCTCTGCACACTTTTTCTACTAGTTAGCAAGAGATGTTATCGTAAAGGTGATTCACGTTATTTCCGTACGCGATATGAAGCATTCGCCGACAATCTTTCTGACCCTTCTTGTGTTGAAATAAACCAAAGACTATTTCACGTGACCTGAACGGAAGTGTGACGTCGGCAACAGGTCAAAGGTACCCGGTAGTCAGTATCAGCCCCCGTCTCTGTTGTTGGATGCATGGTCGATTGAAGATAGGGTCAGAAGACTGACAAAAGCTAGTTGGTAAGTGATTTATATTGTGTACGGAAATAATGTGTAATACTGTTAGTATGTCCATTACCGTCGCAGATAGACCTTCATACAAATATTAAGACTATAGGTCATTTATAAATTACCTGTTAATGTTGTCTTCAAAGGCGTTAGAACGTCATGTCTCCAGGATCCCCACGAGAAGCCGCCTCCTGGTCTCTCGGTAACATTGGTAGAAATGATTTAATGTTAACTAGAGATATGTAATGTCTACGGTGTTTAGCTGCCTGAAGATACCTCTGTTTTGTTTATGTTTTATATGCATAAATTTGTCAACGAACTGTTTCAAATCAGTTCTTTAAAATGTATGCTTGCGAAGTAGGCTGGTGCGCCTAGTACATTAAAAATGGTTTAGGCACAGTTTCGTACCTGAAAGAACGTCTATTGTATACCTCTAGATTAAAGATCTTAAAGATGTAAATTTTGCCCTTGAAAATTATAAAAGTTGTAAATACATTTGTTGAGAATGAAACATGTACATCAAAGAGTACAAATTTCCACGAAAAAGGCAGTTGGCTACATGTATACCTTACTAAGAACTGGCCACACTTGTTAACATGTAAGTATACTATACATGTCCGGAATTGTACCTAAACCAAAAATCCTTTAGGTACACAGCCCTATAGCAAAGCAAAGCTTTTGCTGTAAGCGATGGTGAAAATACATGGGATATCTTTTTCAAACAGAATGCATCTTGAACATCGTTATTATGTATCTCACTTGATAACGAGGTGTGGATACTACAGTGTCAAACGTACGCGTGTAATGCATTGTTGATTCTATCCACGTTTCACCTGAGATTTTAGAGTAGCTTATGTAGATATGTGAGCTGTTGTTTTTTACCTACTTGTGGATAGAGACAGTTGTAACAATATGAACACCAGAAACCGAAGTGAAGTCTGTATGGCTGTGTTGTTTTTGTATGTAAAATTCTGTTGTCTACAGTTCACTGTACAGTAACTAAATCTCAGCATTTATAAATGATAGATATTCTTGTAAAAACCCACCCAGTGTGCCCTGTACAAGAACGAGCAAGTGTTTCTGTAAAGTAAGCTTGTTCTGGGTCTTGCCGCCATTCTAACGTAATAAGTGCTCGGCGGAAAATACGGTGTAAATGCTGATGTTATCTATTGTAACGTTTGCACGTTGTACATTGAATTAATTAATACATAATGCCAGCCAAGCCAAGCTTGGGTACGAAGAAAGCAAATATGCCGTTGCTTATTCTATGTAGCTGTATATAGTCTATTTTAATTTTTTTAAGTATGACTTGTCATAATACCATCAGCAAAATCATCGTCTAAGGGGAGCATAACATTGTCATATCTAGAACAATGGAAGGAAAGTTGAATATCTCAGGTTCAAGTTCCTTTAAGATTAGACCAGTACGCACGGTATTTTCGCTACAACAAGCCATCTCTGGATCAGAGTAGAACTGTAATTTCAGACACAAAAATTGGACCTATAACACACAAATTTTCGATTGACCATTTACAATCTTTGTCAAGGAATAAGCAACCCACTGTTTCTTTGACGTCACGTCATGCAGATACAACACGTAACTCGGTAAGCAGTGGATCTTAAGTTGCAGAAAGCCTTGACTACGCTCGGACATTTTGCAGTATGGTTGTAAAGCCCTGATCCACTGCTCACCGAGGCACGTGTTTCATCTGCAAAACGTGACGTCACAGAAGCAGTGGATTTTTCATTCGAATTGGGCAGTCAAAAATTTAGTACATCAAATTTGTTTTGCGTTGGAAATTACCGTTCAACTCTGCCAACACAAATGAACATTCAAGCTAACAACCTCAATTGTGCTTCGCCGTAATCTCCAAGCAGATTTTAGGGTCTGGCGTAGAAGATCGTAAAGAATTCTGTCAGACTGCCAGAGAATCCCGGCATTTATAAGACATTCCGCGATCCGATCTTCTAAAATAAGCAGTACCCTTCCATCTGCTTTAATATCACTCCCCCGTACTTGCACATGCACGGCCTCAACTTGTTGTTGAATGCAATACGAGTTTATCATGCATTGTGTCCAAATAGATTACGCGCTTTATCTGCAGCATTTGTAAACTTTGAATCGTGTCCGTCGATAAACGTTGTTTATAGATCCTCGTTACGAAACGGTTATATGTCGGTAAGGTTATGAAACAGCTGCATGTACAGTGAATCCGTAACAAGTGTCCAGGCTGTATGATAACGATGACATCGAAACGTAACTAAGAGTTGTAAAATCTGTACATTGTTAGTTATCTTTATAGTGTACATGTAAATCTGTTCTTGGTCGTGAGCTCCCATGTTTTCGGTAGCCAGCTAGTAATGTATATTTTTAAGATTGACAGAGGATATTTTGTGTATGAATCGTACCGTGCCATCTTGCTATTGGACATTGAATGTAAAAAAAAGAAATAAAAGACACTGAAGATGTCATTCATCTGGACTGAAATGATTTGCGATTTACGTTACGCATTGTTAATTATTTTTTGCATATGTGATGCGTTCATCATTTTGATATCACTGGACTGAAATGATTTGCGATTTACGTTACGCATTGTTAATTATTTTTTGCATATGTGATGCGTTCATCATTTTGATATCACGTTTCGTAGTTTAACAGAATCAATTTCATCAAAAAAACAAGGTAAAATAGTAGTCTCATTATACTTTACCTTCTCCCGTGATGCTTTGCACAGAAAATACGTTCTCCTTCCCAGGACCGTCTGTCTGACGAACCAGGCGCTAGAAGCCCCCTTGCGGCCGTGTGATGTATTTACACTTGAAAAGACTCACACACACGCCCATATTGGGTGGATTAAAGACGATTCAATCGTTGTCGATTGATGCTGTGGTTGGACGTAATCAATAATTTGCCATGTTACAAAGCATTTGAGGGTAATAATATGAATTGTTTTAATGAGCTGTATCTCCTCAAAGCTTCACACACTACTTTTGCCACGCACGCATAGGCCTGCAACTGTTGAATTCTAAGCTAGATATCACCATTTGGGCAATAATCGAAACCTCTTTGGGAGCCTTTATTGATTTCCCCATTTCAAAAAGTGTCATTTGCAATTTGAGGGTAGTGCTCTAAACTCTTTTGTAATAGAAACGGTACTGCAGGTTGTGCTTTGGCGGGCTGGGTACATTTTCGGCAGAAAAACAAAGGAAACACTTAATATTCATTCCTTTATAACAGCTGAATCTTTGCTCTTTAGAACTATCCAAACTTTCCAGTAGTCCGTTAGTATCAGACGTCAGAAGTCAGTTTCATAATGCTACATAAAACATCTTGACGTGTTTAATCCATGCTCATACGTTTTCATTGCTGGTAAATATGGTGTTAGCGACACCTTGCGTATCACGCTTATCTTGCACCTTTCTGTGGTTGCACTTTGAGATGGATGTAGTTTGGTTAAACCTGCAAGAGGGTATTTTACGAAAGTGGCAATTCCTCCCATTTAGTATCTTTATTACGTTTATCACAAACGGACACCCTACATGTTGCTTGTTAAAATACTTAATTCAAAATATGACAAAGCTGTACTGGCAGAACACGTACATGTATCGGGCCAATTCATCAAGGCAACTCTATAACTGGGGTCAAAGTGAACAATATAAAAGGATATCGACATTAACATCTCTATAAAAGCATGAAACTCAACTATATCTACTGTGTTGAGCCACCACCTTATGGGTGATCACCATCTAAAATGTCAGGCAGAATCTTTCGTAATATTTTCTTTTTCTATCATAATCTCGTTGAGAGCGACAAAAGCGTTAAAGAAAGTGATCCAGTCAGCTTGTCATTGACAGCTCACTAAAGATGTGACAGGAAATATGGATGGAGTTTACAGTATATACAGTCAGATTCATTGTGAATGCCAATGAACACTGGACCACGGTTCCCGATAAAGAGGTAGACTCACTGGGGTTACGCACGCACACGCAAGACGACCACAACATACTCTGTAGCGTCTGGGGCCATCTCAATGACTCTTATGGCGGCATGTGTGAAGTCATAGCAACATGGGGGTCTGACGCAAGCAAGGGACCTTAAGTGAAAACAATTACTCACCTTGTGTGATCAGAGGACAAATGGTTGCTCGGAGAGGCACGTAAATCATTCGTGATCAGTGCATGTTCTTCACGTGATCCTGGGCTTAATGGTCCTCTGAATAGCCATTGTTTACAGAACACTCAACAATTGCACCTGTATAATCACATTTAGAGATAAACACACTTCTACGAAGTGGGAAGTTTAAACAATGGATTTAGCCCTGATTTGAAACAAGCCACAAGAAAGTACATCAGTTAAGGTCATCACGGTTGTCATCATTTCGTGCAGGTCACCCTTACTAAGTCCATATTTATACTCACGTGGATCCTAATCCTTAAAAAAAATGTCAAGGGGCTTGTTGTAACCAGTCGAAAATACGTCATTTTCCCATCACCTTTGCCAAGAAGGTTATGTTTTTGGCAGCGTTAGTTTGTATATATGCTTGTTTGTATGTGGTTGAACAGCATAAGTCAAGAAGCTATGGATGGATTGTCATGAAATTCTGTATGTAATTAAGTCTTGTCCTATCAAAATGATTATATGGGTTCGTTAACGACTATACTGAAGGAGAACTTCAATCTTTTGCATCTTGTGTTCTTGACAAGCTAAAGTAAGGTTTTTTGGGCGGTAGACAACTCTTGCGTTCGGAAAGAGGTGACACAAATTTAGGCACTCTATCGGCTTTCTTTGAATTGCAGTGGCGTTTCAGTTGCAGAGGTCAAGACTTGGATGCAGCATAGGTCAAGAAGGGATGAATGAATTTTAATGATTTCTGACCTGTAGGTAACTTCCATGAAGACAAACGTAATGGTATGTAAAATGTGTAAATTAGGACTTGGTTTCCGTCATTGGTTTTAAATGACAGGAACTTCACAATCATTACATGCATAACTTGTTTTGAGAGGAACATGAAAGTATTGAATTATGCCTTAGTGGTAAATGATGAAATATGACTAGTGACACGACACATATAGCTGTATGAAAGATACTGTAATCATACATATAATATGTATGTAGATTTCGACACCATTTGCATGCTTGATAAGGATATACTGCGATAGCTTCCCGAAGAAGGATATTTTAGGCATGTGTGTAAAGAAGCTTTGGAAAGAAGAGATAAAGAATTCATATATATTTTGCTAATAAGACAGTTCTTTGCATATTTGTAATGAGCAAAAGATGCACAAACTCATTGGCAAATGATAGAGATTTCATACTTGTAACATATGAAATTGATAATTCTAAGTCATGTACATTGCAAATTAAGTAATTTTCATGATAACCGATAATATTACTCGGCGAAGGTATGAGGTTGTTGAACTCTTGTTCAACCTTTTGTCGTATTTAGTACGTTTTGGTTTCCAAATTTGTCTGAAATGTCGGAGACACTAGGCTATGGGTTATTGTTAATTGATATGATGATATAACATGCTATATATAATGTCACGCAAACTTTACATTAATCTATTTCCCGAACCATATTTACCTCAAACATCATTCCAATGTAGAAGGCCAAATGAGTTGTCGTGTGCTTTAATGGATAACGTCAAGGGCGTTTTCGTAAATTCAAATACTGCCTTGAGTTATTGTTGATTTCACGATTTGTTTACACTTTGACAAACGTAAGTTTAAAAGCAACACTGTTGAACGTAACAATCCTTTAATGTCCAGCTGTGAAACTTACACTGCATGAAATCATTGTTAATGTTTATTGATGTTTTTTCAGAGCAGTCTCATTGTGTGTGCTGGTTGGATGCATGGGTTCACACCATATTACATAGTCTTTACGAGGCATCTGCTACTAGCTTCGTCCATACTTTTTACTGAGAACGGCAAGTCAGCATGTGATCATTATCATCATGGTACGCTGCCAGACATTGTTTCAGAGGAATCTTTAAAATCCTGGTCACTCGTTTAGGCTTACTGTACTAGAATGGTATACAAATCATTTTGATATGTAAGCTTAGATTCGTCAGTGTAGAATTAATTGTTTTAAGAATGTCTTGTGAAGTCATTTTCTATTTAAGGGAGGCGAAGAAAGAGGAGAAACGGCACGAGAACTGAACGGAAAGAAGTGACGCAGTAAACGGCCCCATAAATCCACGACGTCCGTTTGCGCAACAATCCGTGGAAGCTGTCGTGACCACTTAAACGTAAAAGCCTCAGACTCGTGGGATGTTTCCTGGGTATGGTTGAGTGCTTTGTTTTCTGGCAGTGAACTCGTGTTGAGTTAGTCATGGCAAATATTGGAGGACATCCGCGACGCGCCGACTCCCGCTGGCACAGAGGAAGCATCAATTAGGCGCCTCTGATGGCAGTGCAAACATCCTCAGGCTGTCCGTTAATGTAGAACGGTACAAAATGCTGCCGCGCCCAGGAGAACAGCCAAAGGAGGATCGTACGACCAACATACGACAGGCGACGTGCGACTAGAGAACCCAACGGCAGTAGGAGGATCGCACGACCAAGGTACGACAGGCGACGTGCGACTGGAGAACCCAGCAGCAGTAGGAGAATCGAGCGACCGAGCTTCGACCCCAGAACGAACTCAGAGAGGGAATTTCTGTTCAGCGACTCGAAGATGCAGAGTTCCAGGGTCAAGAACTATCAAAAGGTGAGCCGATGAAAACGCCCAGATTTTAAAGACGTCAAGTGCAGGGCCAGGCGAAACGAAAAACGGCGAGCCAAGCAAAAGTGTCAAGACAAATTCTTGAAAAATCTTTTTCCCTCAACTATAGAAGAAGACAATATGGCAGATAACTGTAACGTCACGCTTCCACTTTTCACCACGTTGGGAGTGGGTCCAGTAAATCTAACGGCGTTCGGACCGGCAAATTCGACGGGATTTGTTTCAACAATCTTCAACGTAGCCTCCATGCTAAACGTGACGTCTATAAATAACGTATCTGATTATCGTGGATTTTATATGCAATTGTGGGGTAAGGTCGCAAATGGTAATACAACAAACTATACTAGCGACATAACAGACATTTTAGACCTCTTGAACCAGGTGACGAATACAATAGAATGTCTTGACAATGTTGTGGGACAACTCAAAGAAGCGGCGTACACCATTGCTCTGCCGATAATCATCATCCTTGGCGTGATCATCTTGTTGGGAACGGCGGGAAACATACTAGTACTTGTGGTGTACAAGAAAGAGAAGCGGGTCTGCAGCGGTGTGTTCATCCTGACACTGGCGCTGGTGGATCTCGCTATGTGCTGGATCGCCATTCCACTAGAACTGCACAACTTCCTGCAGTGGACAAATGAACGGGGTGACTGGTCCTGTAAGTTCAGCGTTTACTTCGTCCAGACGAGTTTGCTCTGCTCCATCCTGACTCTGGCTGCGGTAGCAATGGACCGCTACTTTGCGATCTGCCGGCCGTTCAGGAAAACCATGACCGTCAGGAGGGCGAAGCTCACCGCTTTAGGCATCGTGGTGGTCGGCTTAGTCCTGGACTGTCCCATTCTGTTCGTGTACGGGGTGGACAGGTTCGTACCTGACCAAAATGGACGTCAATTCGGCACGTGCAAGGTCTTGGACCAGTACGCCGACGAGGTAGCCGTGTCAGTTTTCCTTTCCGGAAACTTTGTCGTCTTCGTTCTCTGTTCGGTCGCTATAGTAGTCCTGTACATACTCGTCTTCTGCAAAGTCTTGAACCATCACAAAAGGGTTCACCCAACGTTATTCAGAAACGAATCTGGCAGTAGAGGGACGAACCCGATTCCGAAAAGCAACTCCATGCAAGTTCGAGAAAGGCCCACCGACATCACCCCGCAGCCAGAACCAAGCACGGAACACTCCTCACCAAGTGCTGCGTCCGACAAACAAAAGAAGTGTAGGACTCGGCGATCACTTAGTGATCCTACCGTAGCAGGCCTTGCTGTTACCAGGTCACGTCTCAAGACAATAAGAGTCACAAAAGTGCTTAAGCCAATTGCAAGGCCAAGTAGCCCCGTGGACAGATCCGAAGACTCCGGACACGAGACGGACGGTCCGGAGACGAAGTCGTGTCGGTCCAGCCCCGTCATGATGCGGAGCGAGGGTGGCTACACCTCAGCTGCAAGCTCGTACCGGCGTCGCCTCGTCTCACGCGCGAAGAGCCGGTACAGAAACCCGCGGATGTCTTCCCCGCATGTCCAGACCGCAAAGATGCTGGCTCTGGCAACGTTGGTGTTCATTCTCACCTGGTTACCGCACTGGATCCTGACTTTCGTGTACTCAGACCCAGGTACGACCTCTCCGTTCATCAGCAAAACTGCACAGGCAATCTTCCTCGTCCTGGACAGACTGTATCTCCTCAACAGCGTCCTCAATCCAGTTATATACAGTTTCGCTAGTCGGAGCTTTCGTGTCGCGTTGAAAAACACGATGACGTGTAAAAGACAACGTCAGATGCAACGATAGACGCTGCAGAATCACACAAACGTATAACCATGTATGTACAAACATTCTATTCAGATAAATGGCACATTGTCAGAGGTATCTCTAAAGAATATCAGATGTTTTTTTTTGCGTAATAGCTCCTCTTGATTTTGATTAATTCCAACAGCGTTAAATTATAAAGTGCCATTTTAGCAAGTGTTGCAAGTGTGGCAAGAGCTTTATCTCCCATATAATTGCTCTAATTTAATACTGCTAACCATGAAATAACCAAATATTGCCTTTCATCAAATTGATTAGACAGGTAAAAAAATGTCAAGTGTTCAGTAATCCGTAGGCTGACTTAATTGTATTTTAGGATGTATGTTTCTTGAAATGATGTAACGGTATAGCATTGTGTATTTTATTGCAATTAAGAGAAATATCATTTGCCAATTGATATATAAAACATGATATCTTAAATAGCAGGACTATGGTGATAAGAATGTTGATGTACTATGAGTTCATTGTATTGCCACAGTAACTTGTTTTATGATAAAGGTTCTACAATTTTTCTGGAAAACAATCTTTAACATATTACCACGACTTTTGCTGTGCACATTCATATTAGGAACAAAGACTAGAAATATGCTCTCTTTTTTTCAACCGAACGTATCCTTGTATACGAATATGTTTATGACTATGAGTAGATGAATAAGACATATTGGTCTAATAGTGCTGGCCACACAGTACACTCATTCCATTCACGTAGTTTTCTCCCTGCCTTATGAAGTCTTGATACCTTTCGGCTATACATTATTGAATCGAAGATTGAAGATTTCCAGCAAAAATTCCAGATTTTCTAACCAATAAGTTATGGTACCTGTCAGCCTGAAGCGTGACTTTCCCAAGGAAATAGTTAAACAAAACCGTTTATTGTTTAAAAGATCTCCATTAGTGACAGTTTAAATACCTCATTACTCTTCGAGTTTCCTGAAGCAGTGAGGATAAATAAAGCAATGACACGGAGACAGCAGTATCCAATAAGATTGTATTGCAAGTACATGTGACGTTATACAACAAAGCAAGAGAAGGATGGTTAGTGACATAATTCTACTAATTGAGGACTCCGTGAGTTGCCACCACTGTCAAGAGTTTAGCAAACGTTGTTGCACAGGATATGAGTGTCATCCATTATCCACATAGAACAGGAATTCAGTAAATATTTACATAATGACGTGTTTCAAACAGGCACATGTTGCAGTGTTTACAATGCTAGGTTCGTTTGCTACACGCAATCATACGTATTGATCATTTAACGCATAGCTATTTGTGACACTATGTCACCAGGTAGCTTCCGTTTGTACAACGTGTCTCATCAAAACGCCCTCCCTCAAAAGCTGATCTATCCACGGCTTGAGTGTATCGATAAGACGCCATCACATTACGCTTGCCTGCGATCAGTTCTTGTGGCATTGAGAGGTGTTTGTCTGCCAAAAGCGTCTAGGAAAGTGTGCTCAAGATATCAAAGGCTGCACTGATTCCCTGCTCAGAACATCCTCTTATACCAGGCTGCAGCTTGTATACGTCAAGCAACGACCCTGGCGTACTGTCCTGCGTGCGATCCATGCTTCTCGCTGCGTTAGCACCGGTCAGCCGTCAGTCAATCAGCTAAATCTACCTCCTGTTTTTGATGGTAAAGCTACCAGCCAATCGCGTGGCCTGTTGACTGTGATTGGCAAGTGACGGGTGACCGCCGCCAACGCTGTGAGAACAGGAGCCGCAAGCCGGTGCGCCAGGGTGTGGTTCATTGATATGTACAAGCTGTGGATCTGGCATGAGACGATGGCTCAGAATAGAATAAACGAGTAATGACTAGAGTAGACCACTGTCCTAAATGGACTATGACATTTCAAAAACGATTTAGACTCCTATTGTTTAAACAAAGGCAAACGGTGTGCATCCATGAGCTTGCCGTGAGTTTGAACGTCCATACATTATTTACAGCAGATAAAAGGCCCGCTTATTATATCTCCACACAGTCAATCTTCTTCAGCTGACCCATCTCTCTACTGGCACCAGTCTTCTCAGGGGTCGTAGCCTGTTAGAAACAAGAAAGGGGGTGATTATCACCTGTGCCAAGAGAATTATGATGGATCCAAATTGCAATGTGGTGTAATTGTATCATAAACATCACAATTGCTATATATGAGTGAACATTGTTTCTGACATGGCAGCGAGCAATGGTGTTAACCTATACTCGCCGGCTCTTTAATTGTATTTTCGATTAATGATGTACCTTTTTTTCATAACAGGTTTCCTATCACGACGTTAGGTACGTTATAGACTGAAGCATTTCTATGAGGAAGAGATTTGGATAAGCAATACTTTTCAATGGTTACAACATTTCTCCTGTACGTACGAGTACACATGGTGTTTTTGGTTGCATTATTTGTTATTTGTTTTGCGATCAACATTCCTCACCTTCCTTCTGGACTGTCTACAAGGAGTGCTCCTCATGCTGTCCAAATTTGGGTACAGATCTTCCGTCATTTTCGAGGCTGGAGAAGGAAAGAAAACAATATAGTGAGCATCACATATGCATGCGATATTTCTATCTCTTCTGCCTGAATCAAAGTTGAACTACAACTGTCAACACAAAAATGGACTTACCCATATTCTCGACTGATGAAGGGATGAGAAATATACTGAGTTGGCAAATACAGATCAACTTTGATTCGTACTCAATCTGCTCATTGAACTAACTCATACTCTTACAGAATTGAATGCCTCTGCTCTCGATGAACCTGCCTAACTCTACGTCAAGCATTGCTCATACATGTTTTGTCATTTATGTTTTGTCGTTTATGTCTACATCTCTAAAGGCCACATTACAAAAATCATTATACGAGCCCGGCATTGTACAGGGCAGGCGGTGTATGTATAAAAGGAACCATGATGCTCCATCTGGTCAGCAGCCGTTGGAACGCCTGACCCTGTAACCAAACGACAACGACAATCGAACGAGAGTTATACGCCGACATACTGTACTGCCCTTGTAACTTCCTAATCTCCTAAATCATGAATAAATAGTACACATTTGATCAGATTACCCTCTCCAGCCGGCATGAAGATGACATAGTTGGAGGGGAACAGGCCTATCCTCCCACTCAGGTAACCCAGGCACCAGCCGCCATCTTCCCCCTCCAGCACCTCGATGACGTCATCGACCTCCAGATGCAGCTCGTTCTCCTCCATGGCGTTGTAAGAGTACACAGCTTTCGCAAATCTTCTGCCTGGAGGGAGAGAAGAAGCGACACAACTATCAATACATGTGGGCTTGTAAAATGACGGCTTTCCTTATTCTATATCTATGTAATACTCAAAGCTTAATTTGGAGAGTTAAGAGGATTATTATGCACGGTAGGGCACTTAGAGCAGCTTTGAATCGCTAAAAAAGATAGAGGTATATCTTTAGAAGTTGATATTTCGAGAACATAACCAACGTTAGCTGTAATGAAATACTTTTCTTTCACACAACACAATGATAACGATCTAACAATGTTACGGATAAATGCCTGGGTGCGATATCAGCAAACTCTAATGCTGATCATCACTTTCTAGAATCCATGAAATCCTCTTATACATTAAAGCCCATAAGAACGGATTAGATGCCACACACTTGTGCATATTGAGCTGCCATCACACACGTAAAATCGTATCACGCTGGTTTACATTGATTTGTGGCTGAAATAGCCTTAGATATAGCTCATAACTGGCGCAATCCGGTACTAACTTTGTGAATGTCAAGTTCACAATTAATAGATTCTCATCGATGAAGTCAATACAGCGGGTTTTCTAATGATTCACTATTTTGATTTTAACATCTTCTGAAAAAATGGCAATAGCAAAACTGTTACCACAACTTCAATAGCACATCTTCAGTCCTTACACAACACCCAAGTATGGGTACAACACTCAAGTATGGGCCAGGCATGATGGAGTGAACTTCTTGACCTGATACGGCGAGCTCCAGCAAGATCGATACGGTTGGACGACCACTTACCCTTCTTATGTGCAGTCTTCCTCATGGTCTCAATTCCAGAGTAATTATTCTTGATTGGCTTTGCTTTTAATAAGAAATAAAGAGAAAGAGATGAGTGGAATAGCAAACTGCGGTTGTAGGCTGCGACGCTAGTACGCAGAGCGAATAACTTCGTCATGAATAAAAAAGGATGGACGATGCAAAATTCAAGGAACTTTCTATCTTCATCCTTGTTTTTCATTTAAACGGAGACCTACGCAACTCTGCAAATTACGGAACGTAATTCCTACTAACGTGTTACCTATACGCTGCAAGGCCAGACGTGATTAGAAACTCAGCAGGCGGCGTATCCAATACCATAGTAGGGCATGCATTTCCATGAAGCGAAAGGAAACGTTGGAATACTTTTCAGTATTTTCAGCAATCAACATGGGCGATTGTAGTGCATTCGCCGTACAGGTTCATGCGGAGGAACTTGAGTTTAACTATAACATTGCTAAAGAATCATGATTCAGATGCGAACTTTTGTTCCATCACAAAGACAATAACTCACCGTACAGATTATCGATCGTCTCTTCGGTCTTCGTCAGGTACTCTGTGTTGGAACAAGAGTTGGATCTTTATTCATGTTATTCAAGTGAGAAATCATCAGAGGAGAGACCTGTCATGGACTGTCGAATATCCATACATTTGGAAGATCCTTCAAAGGTCTTTCAGCGTGCGCTCAATGATCTTCAAGGCCTAGAATGATCTCTCACATCTTTCCATGGTTGCACAATGATAGCTCAATGACGACTAATGCGTTGAAATAAAATTTCAAAGATATTTGAATTATCCTAATGAGAGATTCAATGTTTTCTTATTATCAGGTCTTCCACTGATTTCTCCGATTTCAATAACCGATGATTTTTGGTTGCTCATCAGTTGCCCAACCGTCACCTCCATGTAAAAATGCATGAATTTTATTCAGCCTGGTTTACCGTTCTCCGTAGTATTCGCTGGCTCAATCTTTTAAAAAACGAAACAGACAATATAGCTTTGTCGATCGGGCGGGCCAGAGCGTTCGCTTCCGCGTCGGACATGTTGATGATGATAGAAAGCACTCTCACACGAGGGCTTAGACAAATGGGGCCAATCAGTCAGCTCGTTCAAAATCTGAACGAACATGTAAATGCCATGAGTTATTGGTACATGGTGCATGCAAGGCCAGACTCCGTTGTTGGCAAGCGAAAAGGCTGAGCCAGCAGTTCCTACGGAGAATGGTTATCAGGCTATACTTTATCTGCAAGTCACCTGGTAGTTCAACCGTCGGCGGTCCGAGCGTGTCCTTGCCGTCCTCCTGTTTCCCCATGTTGTAGTAGAAGGCGTACTTCTTCTTCTCTCGCCTGTCCCGCCGACGTTTGAGAATGTAGAGCGTCAGTCCCGAGCACACCAGGATCCACAGTCCGCCAGCAATGGCGCCGACCATGATCGCCCAGATGTAGTTACGATCGTCTGCGCTAGTCTCTGGAAATCACAATAATGTTATGATTAATACCAGCTCTTATAATTTTACAGAGTACCGTGTCCATAGAACGACACATTGTTGATTGAGGCCTTCATAAGATGTTTTGAGCGCATAGATATTTCGAGTGTGCATACCCATGGGGTTTCTGATGCTGCCTTTTAAAGTTTTTCTAAATTCATTGTTTTATACGGCAATCTCGGAATCAGGAGTTGATTGATGTTATCTAATTAGATGAAGGCGTG